>NW_026692893.1:0-110881 GCF_021218885.2 Marmota monax | reverse complement strand
ACATTAATTCAGGTGTTGGTAGTACAAAATAGAAAATGGCATTAAAGGAATATGAAAAAAGCTTTGATATAAAATCAGAGCACTTGGATTTAGAATATTGGAGAACCGAATGAGTTAGAAACATATGCATATACATTGCATATTGATGGCACATATGCTGGATATGGTTTTGGATAAGCTCATGAGTGCGACAATGCAAGAATGTTCAGAGGTTAAATGTTATATAGAGAGATGTTAATCTAATCGTGGACTAATCAGTTTGAATAGGTTAACTTGGGATAACTGCAGGATGTGGGTGTGTCTGGAGGAAGTGGTTACTATTGGCAAGACTTTTCATTATATATTGCCCCTGGTGAGTGTATCTCATCTCTGCTAGTGGCTGCCTAATTAACTTCTGTTTTCCTGAACATGCCCTTTCACCATGATGTGCTGCCCTCAGCCTCCGACCCGTGCTGGTAGAGTTACCAGCCAAGGACTGACCTCTAAACCATAAGCCAAAAATTTTCCTCCTCTAAGTTGTTCTTGCAAGTTCTTTTGTTCACAGAATGAAAACTGCCTAATACACATGTCCCCTCCTATACAATAACTGTAGACAAATTCATTGTTATATAATATTTGGGCAGTTTTTACCTCACAATTAAAATTCTATATGCATTAAAATATTGAGCTGTTTATTTCTAATGAAATTTCTGAAAACTTAAATTTAAGGTGTTGCATCGAAATGTAGGATCATCTTTGATTTTTTTATTCAAGTTTACATTTGAGGTTTGTTTTACCAGCCTGAATTTTGCATTTATTTAATTCATCTGCTTATATATGGCTATTGTTTTCTTTCTGTTGCATTTTAAACCAAATTATCTCTATTGTTATTTTTATTTAAAACAACATTAGCTACTAACTGTCATGAAGTCAATGAAAAATAAATTAGGTGCTGTTCTTCATGCTTTTATTCTTACCAGTACATGGTACGTGTAAGTAATTTCCAATCTTACAACGTGAGTAGAGTCTCCTACTGTTGGCTTCATTTTGAGATTCCTATAACAAAATTTATTCATCTTAAACCTTGACAGATTCACATAAAACGGGTAGGAAAATATTTGGGCAGTGCAAATTGGAGGGTATGTAACTGATATCAAAGATAATGCTTTATTTGCCTCTACTTACCTCAGATCCAGCATGTCCACTTTGGGGTTCCCTCCCTTCTCCACTGCCTGAAATTTTCCCCAGGCTATCAAGGCAATTGTGGGCTCATCTTGTGTTTCCCTCTTCCACCCATTGCTTTGTTTGCCCCACTTTTTACTTTGCTTCATAGACAGTCGTTTTGGTCCAGTCCGGCTTGACGCCTTAGTCATGAATTTAAATGCAGAATTATTTCTTTTGATTTTTTTTTACAACACATTATTTTAGACCCGCAGATCGGGATGTACCTGTGTTTTTATTTGTACTGTTTTAATATAACACAAATAATTTTCATGCACCAGAGTGCCCTTACTAAAATGGATTATTTGTTAATATCTTTATCTTTAGATCAGTTTGTGTACATGACCAAATTGAGTAGAAGGTATATATGCTCATGTCACCACCACAGACTAGTATCTCTCCACTATCAGTGTCCTGCCCCATAGTGCTTATTGATTTGTTTACGTCATGAACCTACCTTCATACTTCATCAGCAATTCTCAGTTTACATTGGGATTTCTTTCTGGTGCTGTACATTGTGTAATTTTGAAAACAAATTATTGTGATATCCAATATTGTAATATAATTCAGAATAATTTCATTGCTTTAAATCCTCTATGATTTGCCTCTTTGTTTCTCCCTCCTCCTTAACCTCGGGCACCACTAGTATGTCTATGGCTCTATAGTTTTGCCTTTTACAGAAGGTCTGTCAGTAGATCTATGGTATGCTACTTTTTTCAGATGGCTTCTTGCACTTACTTATATCCCTTTACAGTCCTCAACTCTTTTTCACACCTTGTTATCTCAATTCTATTCAGTGCCAAATATTGTTGTATAACCACCCATTTTTTTTTTATTAACATTCACCCTAACAGGTCCTACCTGTAACTTCCGCATATTGACAATTAAAGTACAAACTTACTATAATGACCACTTCACAGTTTTTTTTAAATATTTTTTTAGTTCCAATGGATCTTTATTTAGTTATTTATATGATGTGTTGCTGATAATCACCTGTGCCTCACACATGCTAAGCAAGCACTCGAACCATAAAGCCACACCCTACCCATTCATAGGTTTTGTTTGTGACATTTTAAAATTTTTAGGACCACGACACACACACACACACCAAGGGCTGTGATTGTGGGATTATACAGTTAGAATATACTAATTATGTAGGAAATGGCCAGAATGTATCCCAACAGGGCTCTACATTATATACTCCTCCAGCAGTATATGAGTGCGCTGTTGCTCCACCTCTTGCAATATTAGTGTGATCAACCTCACAAGCATCTTGTCTCCTTCCATTGTGTGTTTAATTGGGGTGGCCTGTCAACGTGTGGCATTGAGCAGCTATTATATTCTGACTTTCTGACTTATAATCTGGATATCTTTTTGTACAAAGCTTTGTGTCCATTTTTTTATGAGTGTTATTTTCTAGTCAGTGAGTATAGATCTTCGTTCATATAATTTGGATAGCAGTTCTTTAACGTCTTTTCAAAATTTTTCCTTCCCCCAGTCTGTGACTTGTCTTCTCATTCTCCTTTATCTGTCTTCACCGAGATTATAAGTTTCATGAATCCAACTAATCATTTATTTCTTTCGGATATGGTGCTTTGGTACTGTTATCTAAAAAATGTTACGCTATCAGTTATCTAGGGTTATCCTGTATCTCACTAGAGTTACTAATCTTGTAATTTCAGCATTTTTAATTAAATTTAATTATTATTTTCTCTTCCTTTTAATTAATTTTGTGTAGAATCTACGCAGCTGTTGTCTAGATACTCGCCCTCCTCTCCATGAGGATGTCCACTTGTTTCAGTATCACTTGGTGAAATGTGTCTTCTTTTCATTATATACCCTTGATCCTTTTTTCAAAATATCGAGTTGACTATATTCTATGTTTATAAAAGGCCTTCAGTTGACCTGTTCCATTGTATTAGTAGTCATATCTTTTTTCTAATTCCACTAATTTTTATTCTATAACTGGGTAGTAATCTTGAATTACATCACTCATTATTTTAACTTTGCTCCTTACTTTCAAATAGTTACCATTTTATGCTTTGCCTGTCACACACCGCCCCCACACAATACACACACAAAATAGAATCAGTTTGTCAACATTTAGACAATAACTTCTGGGATATTTGTATGACATTATATTGAATCTATAATCATTTTGATAAAAACGATATTTTAAAAAATATTGACTCTTTCTCTCATTACTAAGGTGTCTACATTATTTCATATTTAGTTTTAATTTTTTCAGCAGTTTTACTCATATAGATCTTGGCACTTGTGTTATAGATTTGCTGATATAATGATAATGTTTTTTAATTTTACATTCCATTTTTTTCCTATTGGATGCTGTAGAAAATCCATTAGTTTTATCTATGCTTTCCATCTATACTACAATTGCTAATGTCTTAATTGTTTATATATATAAGTTTCTATCATCATGTCATTGGGATCAAAGAAAGTTTTATTTTATCTTATAGAATATATTTTTTTGTGTCTTTCATATGTTTCTGCTAAGACATCCATTATATGTTCAAAGCAGTGTGAAAGAGGGCACTCCTTCCTCTTTCTGATTTTAGAGGGAAGCTTAATTTCCTTGCCATTATTACAATGTTAATATAGGTTTTTGCAGATGATCTTTATTATCTGATGAGCACCCCGTTCATACTTTTGAGGTCCGTATTTTTTGTTTTGTTTTTATTTTTTTTTTTTTTTTCCCTTTTGTAGTCTGTCATTTATTTACTTTTGAATTTGTCCCGACTTTTTCTGCATCTATTAAATTATCATGTGGTTTGTTCTATATTAGCCTGGTGATTATTTTGAATTATACCTCATTACTTTTTGAATGCTGAGTCAAACTTACATAACTGGAGATCCTGTAGGTGGTAATGTGTAGCTGCATTTTTACACATTGTTAATGCACTTTGTTTATATTTGTTGAAGATTTTTACATCTATCACAAATACTAGTCTGTAGTTCCTTTTCTCATGTCTCTCTTTTGTTTTGTTAGTAGAGCAATATTGACCTCATAGACAACCTTAGAGCATATATTGCCACTCTACAATCTCCTGGGAGAGATGGTAGACAATTGGTGTAATTTCTTTTTTTAAACTTGTTATAAAATTTCCAGCCAACCCATATAGACCTTGTGCTTTACTGTCTTGAAGGCTATTAAAATATTGATTTAATTTATGTACAAATAATTTTACCTGTTCATAATTTCTATTTTCTTTTGGTATTTTGGGCAGATGTTGTCCTTCAAGGACTATGTCCACTCCATAATGTTATCCAATTGTGGTTACCACTATTTGTAATATCTGCCTTTTTTATCCTTTCTCATTTCTAATGAGTTCTGTGTCTATCTCCTCTTTTATGTTGTATTTTTGAGTATTTGGTTGCCTTCTCTCCCTTTTTCCTTGGATAGAGGACAATCATATCTTTTCAAGGAATTTGTGCTTTTAAATTTTCTATATTCCATTTCTTGTTTCCGTTTCATGGACTTCTCTAATTTTTATTGTTGGTTTTCTTTCTCTTTCGTTCGGATTTAATTTATGACTACTAGGAGAAAGATTAGTGACTGATATTGGATATTGCGTGGAGACTAAATAGCCTTTAAAGCTATGAATTTCCTTTTAAAATGCTTCTTTCATTACATAATAATTTTATAATTGACTTTTTATTTAGTAAAACGCACTGTTTCTATCCGTTGTAATTTCTTCTCTTGCCTATGTGTACTCAGAAATATGTTGCTTGGTGCCGGATTTTGAGAGAGTTTTCAGCATCTTCTGTGTATTGTTTTCTATTTTAATACCATGGATTGCTGAGAGCATTCATTGTATGATTTCTTTATTTTTTTTCTTTCTTTGTTGTTGTTGTTGTCACTGTTGTTATACTTCTGGGAATTGAATCCAAGCCATTTACCACTGAGTTTAAGTCCTTAACCCTTGATTGATTGATTGATTTGATTTGATTTTAAGACGAGTCTCACTAATATTGCCCAAACTTATTTGGAACTTGTGATCCTCCTGCCTCGTCTCTTGAGCCCTGGGATTATAGGCTATGCACAGTGTTTGACTTGATTTCTACCTTTTAATTTTGTTAAGATGTGCTTTATGGACCCCGAATATGATTGTTTTTAACCTAGAGTCTTAACTCCTGATGGCAATAATCCCAAGCCCATTTTTATATTTTATTTAGAGACAGGGACTCGGGACTGCCTACTTTTTGCTGAGCTGTGCTTTGAATCCTGAAGTTTCCCTACCTCAGATTCCAGAGAGCCTGGGTTTACAAGCACTTGCCACCATACCCATACCAGCCTTTTATTAGTGAATGCTACAGTGATCTTGAGAAAAAATTTCTGCAGTGGTTCTAGAGGTTATTATATGCAATATATATATTTTTTACATATGCTTACTGAGTTTCTCCGCTAGATCCATTTTTTGTAAATGGGTGTTAAAATTTCTGATCAATAAAGTACAAACACTAACAATAGCCTCATTCTTGCACTTCTATATAGGATTTTATCTCATGTATTTTATGTTCTGATAGGTGTTACTTATGCTTTTTTTTTTAAGATGGGGTTTACTATTTATTCTTGGGAATCTCAAACATGTTGGAGCTTCAGTTTATCCCCTGCCTCTCCTCTTGTGTAGCTACATCACCATGTCTTGCATCTGCTTTCTGTTGAGGTGTGTAGCATAATATCTTTCTAAAATTCTTTACTTTTAATATGTAATATTTTTCAATTTTAATAGGTTTTCTTGTAGCAATATAAGGGTTCTGGGTTTTCTGAGGTAAAAGTTTGTTATAATTTTTTCTTTTTTCTTGTATAGTTAGATTTCCCCTATGACTTGCTCTCTCTAGATTTATTTTCATTATCTTTACTTTATTCGGGATGTTTTTTTGAATAGTATGTTGCCTAATGGGTTTTTTATTCTTTCTTATATTCTCTGAAATTTCCTGATCTATTGTTTGGTGTCCTGACATTCTGAAAATTTTGCCTGAACTTATTACTGCATTCAAATTTCTCTGTACTTTTCTCGCTTTATTTGTGTTGTGGAGCTTATATTACATGTATGTTTACAACTTTTATAATTGTTCCTACAATTTTGGGTTTCTGTTTTTATATTTTCCTCGATCTTTTTGCTCTTACTTTTCAGTTTTGAAAATTTCTACTGAATTTCCAGCTCAGAGTTTTTCCTCGTTTGTGTCTGGTTACTAATGAGCCCATCAAGGCATTCTTCCATTCTGACAGTTATCTAGCAGTTTTTAAATTTATCATCTCTTTCATTGTATTATCAATCTGTTTCTGCATCTACCTTACTTTTTTCCATTGGATGGTTAACATAATTAACCTAGTGGCTTTTTAAAAATGATGATCTAATAACCCTACTATAATGGTTCTTATGTTTGCACGGTTTCAAATTGGTTCCTTTTTTGTTTTTCTTCTTTATTGACTTGCAAACTGTGGTTGGAAATGTTAGGCTGTGTATACAAGGAAATGGTGGTAAATAAGCCTGTAGTAATATAGTTGTAATCAATCAACCGAATAGGAAGATAGTTCTATAGTTCTAATATTAAGTCAGTGTTTTATTAAAATTTTTGACACAACCAGATTCTATATATATGTATGATATGATAATTGAACACTATTAATAATGTGTAGCATAATAATACAGCATAATTTCTACTTTCATCTTCCTTAAATATTTCATCATGTCTTTCTTTTCTATGAACTTCTTTATGAAATATGTAATATTATATAACTATAATCTCTTCCTGCTAGAAGACACTAGAAAGTTACTCTTCCAAACTATATTAGTTACCCTATCCAAATATCACTCCACTCTATCCACAGGCCTTCATACTTTGCTTTAGTGACGCACTGTTCTACTCTCTACTTCATAGAAATTACTTGCAGCTGCCACATACAAGAAAGATCACTGTATATTTGTCTGTGTCTGCCCTGTTCTACTTAACATATCTACTCCTCTCTTCCATTTCATCTCACCACCGGGTTTTCTGTTTGTTGACTAGATATAATCTTACCTTATAGCGATAAATGCCAAAAGTAACTTTTTAACATCCACTTCATCTCCTATGGACACCTTGGATTGATTCCTCAACATCTTAGGCTAATTGAAGTAAGTTGCTGTAATAAACTCTAAGGCCGATGCAGACTAGCTCTGATGTTAATCACTTTCAGTGGAGCTTATGCTCCCTGGGAGCTCTGAGTGCATCTATCTGCTATGCATTCTTTGTCTTGTTTTTCTTTAAACCACATCTTTACGTGGTAAAAAATAGTGAAACAGAGGTGACTGGAAAGTGAGATATTTCACATATTCCCCACATGACAAACTAAAGACGCTCTAGAGTTGGGAAAGTTTCCCTCTCAAATACACAGCACAGATCAGTAGGGTTCTTCTAGAACACCCGAGTGGAACTATTATTATAGTAAAAATAAGATTCCTTACAGGAACACACAGAAAGATAATTTATGTGCTGGAGATAAAATGCGATTGGTATATATCTTCAATGATCCTCTGGTGAAACTATGGAGAGAATTTGTCGACGGCGTATTTAGAGTGTGGAAACCCTAATTAAAGTCCGCTGGACAGACAAAACCTGAACGTACAGGGGTCCCATCTTAAATACCTGGATTCCACCATGGGCTTTACTTTTATGACTCCATAATAACTTCCCTCCACAAATTACAATTTTGAGTTCTCCCCTCCGAAGTATTGATTATCCATGAGACTTTCTACATGGGTGGGACAACCATGCGCTAAACAGAAGTTGTTTATTCCTACTCTACACTTCATTGATCCTTGTTCTCTCAATGTGGAGCTAAGTTGTACATCCCTGGGACCTTACTATCACTGACCACATCACACACGGGGGTATATGTTCATATTGTTCTCGAAAGTGATCTACTATTATACGATGAGACAATACGAGATGGCACTTTCATAAAGCTCATGTAATGTTGAAGAGGAAAGTGACTCAAACTTCTGATTGTGACTTACTTAACTACATAACGTTCACTAATGTGTTATTTTAAGGTATCTTATACCATTCCACATATTATACACTACCACTACTATCAGATAAAAACAACACAATAAACAAAGATTATGTGACCTGCACAAAATTGTCTGCTACTTGACACAAAACCCTAAGTGATCAAACCTCGAGTGCTGTAAAGTAACTGTTTAGCCTAATCCTACCGATAAGAAGTGGTAGGACGCCACAGAGCTCCAATATTGGTACAGGTCATGTTATTACTTACTCAAATGCCTACCTTGGTGTGTAAGATATAACGTAGGACTAACAATGAGAGAGTTACTCCATCACCTTCCAGACAGAAGAGAATCTTTAGGGTAATGGTACAACACCCAAGGGTGGCAGTTGGATTTCTTTAGAATGTATTTTAATAAGAACCTTGTTTTTACTGTGTGCAACCAAACATTGCTAGCTCTATCTGCTTTGTCTGCACACTAATTCCTAGGAGACGCAAAGATAGACAGGACTACCAGATGTCCCTTCCCTCATATTCCATCCTCTTAAGGTGACAGGTCCGTGAGTCATGCACTGCCCAGAACAAGCTTAATTGGTTTGTTATTTACTTAGACACAACATGACAGCTGTACGATACATTGTTGAATATAAAACACTGCAATTAGTGATAGATACCACTGACACTTGTCCCATTATAACATGTTAATACACGAGGATTACTATTCACACTCAGGATGAGCAAATCTGTTAGTCTATTCCCTAAGTCACCATGTAAATGCAGCCTTCCGGAACCTCTGACTTCTATGATAAATTGGAACATCTGTGAATATCATATTTTGTGTACATGCTATTCTGTTGACGGCATTGAGCTATATCCGCTTTCTCACAGAGTGGAAAAACGCAAAATCACTATAAAATGTTTCGAGTATCAATATCAATATCTTTACTTTCTGCTATGATAATTGGACTATAATGTTTTGTTCTTTCATTGGACAATGTTCAAATGATGGTTTTATGTATTCTCGTAGTCATTTTTTTTACTTTTCAGTATTTTTTTGTGATAAATTCACATCATTATGCTAGTCTTAAAATCCAAAAACATCTCTTGAAGATAAAAACTCACATCAACGGTAATGCAGAAGAATGAGAAAGTACACGAGGTGGTGCTCATCCAAAGAGTATGGGGGGGGGGAGAGAGTATTAGTCCAAAATAATACTGATGATACTGTGATAAGTTGATAAGTTGATTTCATAAGTAAGATTAACTTTGCAGAAGCTAGCTGTAGCATATTTCAAGTAAGGTCTCTCTAGAGTTTCTGTGAAAGCTGATTGAAAGCAACTCCAAAGTGGAAAATTGAGCACTGAGTACGACATTCGGGCCATTTTGCGCCTGCAAAAATTAATATACATAAAAGCCAAGGAAGCAGTTCATTTTAAGTGCAGAACGCCACGACTACAACACAACAATCAGAACACACACCAACTTTTTATACACCCTGAATATTATTGCACGTGCACAGTTAAATCGATTCTGGAGATGTGATTGGTTTTAGCTACCACATGTACGTATACAGTGAAGAGATGACGGTTTTAATTTTAATTATCTGTTTATTTCACCTCCATAAACCACACAAGCATTTGACAGCAAGTCAGGCCTTCATACTTTGTACAAGCCATCTTAAGGTAACAGCAGATACTAGACTCCAATGACAAAATCATAGCGAGAGCTGTGTCCCTGACTAGCACAGCCAGTACCATACACCGAAAGCAGGATAAGTACTCGACGTGAGATTCAAAGTAAAACACTAAACAAATGCATTGCCTGCTAAGAAAGAAGACATCCTCAGTTCTCTCAATCCTAATTAATACATGATGTACTGAATTATATAACAAATAAAATCAAATCAGAATACAGAGCTTTATCCTCCCTAAAGATTAAAATGTATTGTACAACCTGGAATATAAGTATGTTTTTATATAAGTACTATAGCACTTGCTACTAAGGGCTGAGTCTACATTCACATTAGAGGTATTCATTCCCTATACAATTGTCTTAGAGTACAGAGCAATTCTGTATAGTACCTACTAAAAACCTCTGACCATTGCTAGCAGAATGTGGCAACATTCCTCCCTGAGCAATTCAACAAAACTAGAGAACTAATTAGAAAATACACCAATTGCCATCTACTTCATTATCGATAGTAGCATTTTGCGCTCCTCAGTATCTAAGGTACAATTAGTGGCAAATAGTCTTCTTGTATAGCTTTATACATCACATTATGTACTTCTACTAAATGCATTAATGTCAATGTACAACAATTATGAAAATAATCATTACAATATGGAATCACATAAAAAATACTGACAAGAAAGACATGGTCGTTATAATAAGTGGCTGCATAACAGACAAGTTATTTACTCACATAATTTTCATCCATAGATCTGGTTGCGTCTATGGAAATACAGAAGACTGAAAGATAATTCAGGCCACAAGTAACTGTATAATATAGTTGCAAGATGCTACCTATGTGGTAAAGTGCACAAATAATGTGACTCGATCGATAATATGTAGAGCATACCACATTGTAGGGTACTACAGGGAGAAGCGCCAGGGTCATAGTGATATGTCAAGAAAATGCTAGTACATTGATATTTAATTTTCAATAAAATTGCTGCATTAGGACCAATATTACTCGCTCATTCTACACAAAGATATAACTTGAGGCATTAAGTAAATGAAGAAAACAGAACATCCAAGTTGTGTGCTTTTTACTTAACTTAATGGTTTGTCATTGAAAGACAGCTACATTAATTAGTATAATATGTCCTAGACATGATGACTATCAACAAAACACCATGCAAAACACATATCGCTTACACACTGCTCACCGTTTAACTCTGAACAATATCAGCTAGACAAATTTCTATCAGTATTCAGATGAATTGCGCAGTTGTCAACCCACAGACAAGACACTCCATGGTAATACACAAATAAGCCACAGCACGGCCCTTCAAATCAGCAGGAAGCAACTGACTAAATATCGGTTTAATGTCTACAAATATGTCCTTAGCATGGAAACGCCATAACATCACTTATACACCTGCACTGGCACCCATCCCACCATATGACATGAATAAGATAGCAAGTCAGAAACACAAATCCTAGCGGAAGAGCTTAGTCCTCAGTAGCGATATCGAAAGTTTAAACGGAAGACTGACACACAGAGACCTCATGGTTTCAATCTCAACGTGGAATACTCTCAGAAGAAGGTTTCTCATAAAACCATATTTCAGAATCATACTAGTCGAAAAATTGAGGCTCACTAAAAATGCCTACAAACAACTTCCCGCATTCTGGCAACTAAAAAACCCAACAGTTTGATTCAGAAAACAAGTCCCTCACATCACAAAATCAATTATCTGGTCTCTCGTAGTGAAATGTGTGTAAACATTCTCAAAAAACCAAATTATATCGGTTACTTTCACAATACTCCAGCTCCATCTTGTCCAATAATTGCTGCTGATACCAAATTAATAGAAGACAAAGGAAGAACTGAAAGCCAATAAAACAGGAACTCATTTCCATTTACTTCCAACCTGGGTTGCTGGTAAAGTGTCATCGATTCAATTACTTTATATATCTAATGAGGCTATCTTCATTCCACAGACGAATAAGGCAAGAAATAAATAGATCCCGGTAGATTGACATTGAATATTTTGCTTCACAAACAATCCCCATAGTTAAGTTATTACATCTAAAATGTATTAGAATGTATTTATTTCCTTCGGAAAACCAGAACTTAATATCCTTTACCACAAAAAAGCAATGGAGCGTGCTAGGAGACTCAAACGTGGCTCAGTGGTTAGTAAGAACGCTTATGCCCAATTGCACATAGTAGAGGCACTAGTGGTTAGAGTGATCACTCAGGACCAAAATATGAAAAATCGATACTGCAGACTATTAGTATTCACAGCTACCACCTAAATAAAATCACTATTTATTTTAAAAAAGCACCATGTACTGTGTGGTCACAGCAAGTGATAAGGCCACCAAATTCATACCTGCAGACACCAACAACACAACAAACCAAGGAATCGCTGCAATACAATTTAATAGTATGTAAAGGTAATTGACACTTGACATAAGAAAGGCTCTAAAAAAGTTGCCACTATAAAACGTTACCCAAAAGTGACAAATAAAAAAAAAAAACAACCAGGATGATGCTGAAAAATGTGTTTTATTATTATTATTTTTAAAATGGTAGCAAGAGCATTAAAAGCAACATTAGGTTTATGTATGCAGTTTTTATGAATTATGAGTGTAACGAGAAGACGAATCACTGCAACCACTCCAACTGTCCGTGACAAGGGTCACACAGTGCGAAAACGTGCTGACAAGAAGCTAGCTCAAACATCAACAAACAAAACCCACTGAGTCTATGCCAGGGATCACTAGTGCGGATAGATACATGCGCCTGGCAAACAGCCACCGTCTGGTTAATGATGGGAAACCAGAAAACCATGAAGAACCCTTTATATTATGTACACTAGGGACTATATTCTTTCTTCATCAGCTTATGATTCCGCAGAACATCAGGTAGGCATGACGTATGACTTTTAAAATTTGCCAACACCAATGAAAGATGTCAGCATGGAACTAGAACACATCACAAGGTAAGTATCATGGCCTTGGAGGGCTCGTTCTAACGAAACTACACCTCACATGCAATATCAAGGAGCAAAGTAGAACGGACTGATTCATGTCCATAATCTCAGTACAAATTGTGTGGGGACAAATCATGAATAATGGACAGCACAAGCATCCTACATGTAAAAGAGTCATAGCAGAATTTTAGGCACTCCACACAAAACAAAACTAGATTATACAATCACAACTAGCAACCCAAGCCCTTATTTCCGGACCGTTATAAGAACAACCTCAATCCATATAACGACATTATTTTCCAAAGCTCACCACAAAAAAAATGTAGATCTCATTGTGTGATTAAAGGGAACAGTATAGTTCATATACACTTAAGAGAAGAGTATACAACATATACAAGAATGTAATATCTTCTCCCAGATCTTTTAATACCACAACACTTTTATAATACTTTAGCATAAGGAATGTAGGATGAGCATCGTTAATATATGGCTAGGAAAAGTGGATTGCGATGTTTAGCACACTTACATTTCTATTGAGAAAGACATTATAACGATAATGAGAAACTCGTGCCAACACACCAAACTGACCTGAGACAAACCAAGAAACTCATTTGAGCAAAAAGCACCATCCAACACAAGTATATTATGAGAATCAATTATAGGCACTCATAAATTAAAAATAGCATTTCAAAAAACAGCAGTTTTACACAGAACAGAAAATGTATAGAAAATAAATACATTTTATTTAGATTCTTAAGTGTTAGAAAATTCATATACAGTTATTCAGTTATGTAAATGGGTATGTCTGGTTATGATCTTTAAAAGAATGCATTTATCAAAACTTTATAGATGTATTTAAGTATAAACGCATATATAGCAGGGGACTTTTTTATACATGGAGAAGTGTTAGATTAAGAAATCACAGTACAAGTGTTCACTTTAAAACTTAAAGGTGTATAATGAATATGAGTATAGGAGACTATAGGAGATCTGGTTACGTCGTATTTTGGGCATTAGTCTATAACGACCACACAACTAGTCACATCTTGGGGAAAAAATAGTAAAATCCTGGGAAAACATCATGCAAAAAATGTACAATTGCAAGGGACATATGAATTGTTATTAATGATATCCTGTACTTTTAATAAGTAACTAAACGTAAACAGGTCATATCCTGGACAAAATGTAAAATTACTGTGACACCTATTATTTGTGTACCGCCCAATCCTGGAAATTCAGAGACTCAAATGTTTATGCCATCTGACATGCGCAAAGTTTGACAACATATATCTAATCAATGAACGTGTATTCTGACATCCTAATAAATTATTGTAAGAAACAAAAATTGTAAAGTAAAAAGGTGAACCAGCCGCAAAGCTGCACATTAGAGATCTCGTCTCTCGTAGACAGAATATGCTCCAACAGAAACGACATCCGGTCTCAATCTATTTCGCCAACCAAGCAAACCACATCATCCCTTGACAGGACCTCACACCTGGACCCCGCTACGTGATACGTGCAGGACAACCAACAGGACGTATATACATTTAAAAAAAGACTTATAATAATATTAAGAACTATAAATTTATATTATACAAACACGAAGGATAGAATTTAGTCATCTAATGATAATCTGTGAAAGACAGAAACAAACTACTGACTCACTTAGGTGAATAGCGCAAACTGGCCATTGCAACCAAGCTGAACTGGTAGGGAAGAATACAAAGTCAAGAGACAGGGGGCCAACAGGGGATTAGAACTATGCAGAACCGCTCATCCTTGGACAATTTGTATTATACCGCATTAGAAAGAATGGGTAAATATTAAGGAATGGTAGTTGGAGAGGCACGTTTATGAACTGAAATGAAACAAAAGAGGCAGATACAACATGATAAAAATAAGTGTTTACCATTATTCAAGATACATTTTGGAAGTACAGCAAGCAATAGGCTATAAAAACTTGGCTCTAAGTTAAAATAAAACAAGCTCATTTCTAAAGGGCAAGACAACTCTTCAGGTCCTAGAACCAAAACCTTTACACCAAATAAGCAACCCGTTAAAAGTACTAGCAAGACAGAAAAGGGCTAGACGCGTGTAGACTCAGTGGTAAAGTAAGCTTGTGTGTATGATTTAGGGTCAAGCCATGGGTTAATCCCTAGGCACCTAGTGAACCAATGAATGAATAGAATAAAATAAAAACTGTACATACTAGGAATAAGTATAGATGAAATATAGGCCTTAATCCAAAAGGAAGAAATAAAGAGGCTTTAGGATGAGTAAGAATATGCATAATAACCTAGAATTAAGCATACAGCATAGGCGTTCAAAAGACTTAAATCGAAAGTGTTCATCACAAGATTCATGCCAAACGAGTCACACATGGCTCGGACGTGTGTAGCATTGAGAAGCTAATCTTGAAGGAAATAGCCGACATTCACCAAAGACCTATACTAATAACCCTCAACATGAATTCATAAACCCTGGAGGTATGTGGATCCAACAAGTGTTGTGCTATACAAATGGGCTCCACAGGAGTATCGTACATATTTCTCCTACAGAGTTAGTTAGAATAGAAACCAGAACTACGACTTAAAATTGTTATATGAAAATAGAGATAATTCCGAGTGAACAGTCATCGCCACATATTATAATATTATGTTACCCATAAACAACTTATAGTTAAACAATATCAAGTCACAGCCTCTGTTCTGCCAAAATTATGTAATATTCATCTCTGTGTTTATCTGCGTGTTCTCCCATCTAGACAAACAATATATATATAGGGTTTCCAAAACACCATGGTATAATAGTACTATGAGATTGATCTGCACCTATGTTTAATATACCAGTACACTCTTTGACAACAATCATAAAAGACGAATAACAAGCCTACGACAGTCGTCCAAGAGTAGAACTTTAATAAATAAAGACTCTACATTGATTAGGCGAAGGAAACAAAAACAATGTCAGGCGTCTTATCCTCGCCAACATAGAAACTCCTTATCAAGCAATTATAGAGACTTTACTTTCCTTGTATCAAATGAAAGCAAAATTTCTGAAAATTTACAAATGGTATGAGAACAACATAAACGCAAATCTAAATAGAATCGATATACGTCCTCTAGACTATCAATACTAATCATACATCAATGATCTCTATCCCCCACAAGACTATAGGACTCACAGATCTCACATTATTAAAACTCAAATCTTCCCTTATGTATGACATAGCCCCAAGGCATTTGGGCACATAAGTACGGAATACAAAAACATGCTGACATTAATTGTTTGACCATATTAGTTGTTATTAATAACCTGAAAGTTTTTAACCCTCAACATAGCACCTAATTGGGAGACTATCTGGTGTAAACAAAAACACTCATATCACTCTATACGGTTAGGATATATACTTATTTTATCGTGTCAAACACAGATTCACTGAATGTTTTCTCATTCAAACACAATAGGCATACCACAGAAAAGAATGTGAGCTACAACCAAATTAGTAAGCGAATAAGACACACAATTGTGGGGAAAAACCAAACCACAAACGAAGCAACAGTTGAAATTCTCCAATATCTCGAGTGAAACATATTACCTTACTAGAAGATCATATAACAGTTATTCAAATAAGTGGTACACAAACGATGTCCCAGATAGGGAGGATTGCATAGAAGGAAGGGGAACCTGTGGGACCATGATGCAATACTGCAGCAAAAAAGCAAAACTTACTTGAGTATAATGTACTCACACAAACATATGACATCTTATGGTAATACATTAAACACACTTGCAAACACAATTAACAGCTGGCAACAAGTCGTTAACAAGAGTGAATGCACATCTGGGATCACAATCACGGGGCAGATGTAAATTGATTTTCTAGTACCCAAATAGTTGGAAGTAACTGAAATATTCCTTGTAGATGGATAAGGTTGAGAATTTATAATCCAAAAATGCACATCTACACTAACATATTATTAAATCCACAGGTATTTCATAAACAATTATAGCCTAAAGTAAATTACATGTAAAGCACAAGTAGCACAAATATCATATTTTAAATTTATTGTTAGGTTGATGTAGAAAATTTCAACCTAATATAAAGTTCAGGCATATACATAATCAAAAATATGTGACATAAACCATATTTATGTAAGGTATTAATTCTGAAATTATTATAGAATTGCTGTACAAAACTTATTTACAATAATATGTAGGCAGCTAATTCAACATACTAATTATCATGAGCAACGTTACATTAATGTACTTTTCTATGACCAGATAGTAGGGGAGGACTTCAACCTATCAGTACACAAAAGCACTTTTATGACCATAAGCTAATAAAATAGAATATTCACTAGAATACACCAAGCCACAGTGTCCTGTAAAAATGCTAGTAGATCGTAATCAAGGTACACCTAATAATAATTAAAAATTAATTCTTATTCTATAATAGCAAAAATGATTCTCACAAAACTATTCTAACAGTCTCTTGTGGCTACACAAACAACAAGGACCAATTACTCTTGAAACCAACAAGTAACCATTATTTTAATATTCCTAATAGCCCTCCCACATATCAATTCTAGCCAAATCGCACATATTATATTACCAAAACACTTTACAAATCATTTTAGCCATCATCTATTAGAGACACACTCTTATTAAAACAAAGATCAGAAATAACCCACATACCAATTACCAATTTGCACAGGGAGACTAAGAGCCTGAAGACGTTCCGAGATGAAAACATAAAAGATAATGCAGTACCACTCCATCCAGAGTGGCTGGTCACACATAACCGACAAAAAAACCAAGGTCGGACAAGCAATCAGAAGACTTTTAATCCCCCACAATGTTTTACTGACAAAGGTAGATTTCATGTACAGGGTAAGAGGCTAAGGCTTAGCGATCAAAGAATGCCTGACTAGATCAGTAACAATAGTAAACCTGAACGTAGTGAGAAAGAGAGGGGCATAGGGTGTACAAAGCAAGTGAGAAAGTGTAGTCGGAGAGAGGTTGCTGAATAGGTGGTAACCAGAGCAAGCCACTACACAACAATGTATTGTGCAATATAGTGTAGTATGTTACACGATTAAATACAATCAAATTCTTTACTTGAATCATAATGTCTCCCCGACCAACAGAAACCAACGAAGAAACAAAAAACAAGAAACAACTGAACAAAGTGTATTTCTTTAACTCCCAAGACAGGAGCTATGAAGTGAGGAACAGAGATTGAAAAGTGTGTACAAGGAGTCAGGAGGAGCAAGAACAATATCTAAAGTCTCTCAAGGATCTTATGCTGGTAAACAGTTATAAGTTTTTTTGAGTGACTTATTAAACACATATGTTGTAACTTAGTCCACTACAGAATAATAGCAGCATCTGCCAGAGACATAAGAGTCTCATCTAATTTTGACTACATAAAACTCAATATATAATCAATGATGGCCAGTTCCCAATTTTCCTCACAATCCATATACATTTCCACCATTCCTCTAGTAGTATAAGCACGGTCGTCAGATGTGTGGTAATATCAATATCAATATTATAGCATACACTCACAGTAAACTAATATAATAGACTAATGATCGAGTGTGATGATGCATATCATATACTATCAATATATAACCAATAATACATCATGATCTATAGATATCACTCAATTTATAAAAAACAGTGTAGGACTAAAAATGTCTGTTATCCTTAACCATAACACCTTTTAAACATTTATTTGATTCAAAGACCACTCTATCAGCTTTAAGTTAGGAACCAGGTACAAAACCTTTAACAACAATAATTACACGGTCTAAAAAAATTCTTGGCTATTAAATAATTCTAACTCAAATAACCTAGAAACCAAGTAGATACATTATAACTGGTCCCTTGCAGCAAGTAAGAACTCTAGTACATATAATACAGTCAAGCGAATTATTATATCGTACATTAATAATAAGTAAAATACTGCTTACATAAAAGGATTCTAACCACACATAAAATAACGAACTGAACTATATTCATATTCTTGCAACTGAGCCCAAGAGGAAGATAACTCATTCATGAAAGACTAGAACTTATTAGACATGATGGTATTTTTCCTCCTTTCGACAAAACCATAGGTATAAAAAAACCACAATACATTTTTATTTTAATTTATTTAGTTATTCTAATTAGGGACATATGACAGCAGAATGCATTTTGATTTATTGTACACAATTGGGGCACACGAATGTTTAGTTTCTTATTTGCATAAATACTATTAAAAATATTAAGTATGTATGTGTGTGTGTGTGTGTGTTATGAAAATGTTAAATTAAATTAGCAGGAGGCCATTAGTGTGAGGCTGTCTCCATATTTTTGGTTTCTAACTAGTGAACTACAGTCTAACGTCTATGTAAAACGAACCCAAACCTAACTTCGTAAAACCACTAGACAACTCTCAAGCAGTCATAGGTAGTCACATCATCCCCCAAAAAAACACATGCTTAGCTGTAACTCAACAGGTTAATTCTCTACTTTCTTCTGTGTTCAGCCTATAAATAGATGCTCACAGTTACCACCACTGAGCTAAGCTCTCTGAACCTCTTCTGGTTCTGAGTGCTGCCTATTCAGAATGAATCTTAATTCATTCAAATAAACTGTGCCAAATTTAATGAGACTAAAGTTTTTCTTTTAACAAGACACAAGGTTAAAAATCTCTAAATTGCTTTACCAGTTTGTCAGAAAGATTAAAAACTTATAAGTGTTTATATTATTAATAATAGGAGAATGGCTTATCTCTGCTGCCACCCTTAGGGTTAAGAACATTTTTGCCAGATCAGAGTTTTCTTGAAAAAGAGAAACATTGACAGGAAACCGTTTATGTAAATTGTCATATCATTCCTATAAAATGCCAACCTGCAATCTTTTAATGTCCTTAAGAAAATTTGGGCTGGATGTGTTCTGAAATCAATTAATGCATATTCTCCTTGACTTCCAGTCATTTTCTTGGTATTTAAAGCATACTTTGATGATTGAGTTGCTAATTCATGTTTTCCTTAGTGATGAAAGAGGCCAATAAATCACTACTAAAATTTTGATATCTATATCTTTTCTCTTATCTTTTACATGCTACTTTAAAGGAATAATACAATTTTGATGATTTTATAGCCACTAAATGAGTCAGGACTGCCTTTATCTAGAGAGCTGCTACAGTGATAACTAGCAGTTTACTTCCTGTATTTTATCTGATTGTACATATATTTTATATTACACCTTTTGAATACATAAAAGCTATCTGATACATATTCAAGATGTTTTTCATTAAATAAATCAATTAATTAAATGACAAATTATGACTATAGTACCCTTTCCTCCTTTTCACATGAGTAAATATGGATTCCATACACTGAGAACTTTAACCTTTAGACAAAGGACTTTATCAACCACATGTCTCTTAAGTCTTAGAATAACAATATATTTATTTCATTTTAGAACTAAAACATCTAAAGGAGAGAGAGTATGTCCCAATTTGCTCTGGACTAACAACTGAGACTGAGACATCCCATGTTCAAGATTGTTTCTTTATGGTCTGTTCGGTTACCACTAGGGAGCGCCATCTCATGGGAAACTTTTGGAATATAAACTGACCAAGGTAATGAATGAATGATTTCATAGTATTTCAGAGACATCAACACAGAGAAAATTTAAAGGCCATATTCTCATATGAGCATTATTTTATGGTCTGTTATATTTGCATGGATCAATAATAGGAAAGCTTTATATTTCATGTTGAAACAAACACAAAACAACTATATGAAGATTGCTGGTACGTTAATAAGTTTTAAAGATGGAGACATTTGTTGTCTTTGAAGAATGTATTCCTTGTTTAAAGAAAAAAGAATAGGCTAGGTCCCTTTTGTTAATGCTTTTTATGAACATATAACTGTGAGCTAGAAACGTGCACTTTTAATTTTAAAAGGTCGAATTGTAATATTTAATGAGTATAAATAGTCATGAAAATATATAAGTCCATATTTTATGTTTTCTTTAATCAAAATGTAAATGTAGGGACTTTTGCTTCTTCCTTATTAAAACCATACAAAGTATATAGTTGAGACACAAGTTAGTCAGAGGGCCCTGAGACCCATTTCTCCTGAAATTGGTAAAAATAGAAAAAAAATCAATTACAAGTGATAATTAACAATTGGTTTTCAAAATTATCTTTTACATTTAACTCTTAAGATTTTCACGTAGATTTGTAGAAAAATTAATAAATTTACTCATATTTTAATGTTTCTTGACAAATTTCTTCACTGTTCATAGAGACCTATCCTTTAAGAGCAAGCTTCTTTGATAATAACAGGATTATAGAAGTTGCAAAACATTATTTGAAAATTTTAATCTTGCTACTGCCTCCACTCCATAATGTATCACTGTGCCAAACACTGTGACACAGCCTAAATATCTATATATAATACCATGTCTTGCTCTTAACATAATCTAAATATGACAAAGACAGATTGAAGACATACCACAGCATTTTCACACTACAATTAAAGGAAATGTTCTCTTAGACCAATGACTCAGCTTTTCCCTTTATTGAGGGTTCTTTTCCTTGAGGCAATATGGGGTGTTGAAAGATGGTTTTCTTTTATAAGAGTAGAAGCATAAAATTGTAAATAAAATGATATAAAAGGAAATTTGGTATGGAGTTTTAGTGAATACAAAAAATGCAAAATGAACATTGAAAACACCAAAGCCAAACAAAAGCAACTTCCTCACCCCAAACAATAGGCATATTCTCTAGCTCTTTTAGAAAAGAGTCCAAACAGAATTGGATGATTTCCCCAAAATTACCTAGGCCCACATTTCCCTTGAAACTATTTATGCAGCTGTGGGTGGTACTCCAGTAGGGATAACAACAGTCACATGTGACTACATTCACATGCACATTAGCAAAAGTTAACAAATATCTTATTTACTATTTTAAAATGTAGAGACAGAAATGATGGTGAGAATAATACAGAAAACACTGTTTAGCAAACAGAATAGTCCTGGTACTAGCCTGAGGAGAAAAAAAATCTATATAGAATGGCAAATGGAACTAACTAAAGAAAAATGTGTTTTACTTCAAATCGAGTGTGTGTGTGTGTGTGTGTGTGTGTGTGTGTGTATCTGGGACTCTAACACACCTTATATGCACATGTTAGGGAAGTACTGTAACTAAACTACATCCCAGCATCCAATTCTGTTTTTATAAGGCAGATGATTAGAGATGATTGATTCATAGAACTGGCCCAAAAGTAGAAATAAGAGAAAAGGCAAAAAGATTCCCAAAGGAAAAAGTGACCTCAGAGGGCCTGTTGTGTGACATCCCAGCCACTGTGATCATGTAAGCCAATTTCCTAAAAAAGTCACCTGTCATGCATCTGTTGATATACTCATGTGTCTTTCTCTCTGGAGAAACTGACTAATTCAATGTCCAGTGTTAACAACCATTTGTCCCCTAAGAACTCTCTTGTGGTCCTGAAACTTTATGATGATTTCTTCCTAGGGAAGAAAACACTGGAGTTAACACAGACTCAATTGGATATTGAAGAGTACTGAGAATTTCAGATCTTGATGGTGAGACTTAATTATATTTATTAAGCAGAAAACCTTGCTAAGAAGACAAAAATAGCTTGAAGGAATGTGATCTAGTGTTATCGTTTTATGTTAAATATTCCAAACAAAATCCCATACTCATCCTTTATCTTTCTCAGGGGAAGATGGTCAAGTTGAGAAATGAATGAAATTGCATTAATATATACAAAGACTACAAAGAGAGCAAAGTTGTCAGTAGAAGCAACATACAAAATGTGGGAAATCTGAATGATATGTTTAATAATGACATTTAATCCTAACCTCTAAATACTCGAGTTATGAATGTCTAGGAGGCACCAGTGGCATTTTGGAGGCTATTTTTATAGTAGCCAAACCTAGTAATTGTTTCTTATTTTTAATCCCAAACTCTTAAAGACCGACATACCCATTATAATATAGTAAAATGGTAGTAATCAAGTATATAAAATCATTATTGTTCATTTTCCTTTATCCCATTTCTTAGCTATGGAGATAGGATACATTTCATCAGAATGCATGTAGAACTAACTATAGAAAACATTATGTTTCTTCTTGAGTCAACCACACTGTTCAAATATGTGCACAATGAATTTGCAAATCACAATGTACCCAAATCCAAAATATTATGATTATATTAGTAAATAAAATATCATTTATACCTTCCCACTTTCAATATCAATGTACTTTATACATAAGACTGGAAAGAATTTGATTGCATAATGTCAATTTCATAGTTTGAACCAGTATTTCCTTTGTGAAATGGAGTTTACCTGCAATTATAGGCATTTGCAACTTCCTTATTTCTGTCAAAATAAATAAAGTAATAAAAAGCCCTATAGTTATCTAGAGTAAGTATATTAAATGTGACCAGAGCAAAACATCTGTAAATTCCCACCAGATTCACTAACACATGAGAAAATCCACAAAAATGTATGAAATTGAATTTTGTTCCAACCTATGATAAACTGTTATTCATGGTTAAGTATTCATAATAGTAGTCCAAAAACAAATTTTCCAGCTTAAGGGCAATAATGCCCTGAGGCTCATGTCATAACACAGGAATCTCTTTAACAATGCATTTACAAACACTAAGCTCATTTACAAGTTCTCACATCCTTATTTTCAATTTGGCAATCTTTGATTCTGATATGTAACACCCAATTTTTAAAAAAGCATTTCTCTCTCTTATCGTATATAAATATGAGTGGTTTCAGTATCCTAATCCTATTTTTTTCTAGAATCTGTTTATTCCTCTGTCCTTTCATTTTCCTACACTTGTATAGGATGGCTAACAGTAACCCTTTTCTCTTAAACTCAAATCTATTCATTAAAAAAAGGCCAAAATCATCGAGGATGCAGAGGGAAAGGCTCACTCATTGCTGGTGGGACTAAAAATTGATGCAGCCAATCTGGAAAGCAGTATGGAGATTCTTTGGAAAACTTGGAATGGAACCACCATTTGACCCAGCTATCCCACTCCTCAGTCTATACCCAAGGGACTTAAAAATAGCATACTACAGGGATACAGCCATATCAATGTTTATTGCAACACAATTCACAATAGCTAAATTGTGGAACCAACCTAGATGCCTTTCAGTAGATGAATGGATAGGGAAAATGTGCTATATATACACAATGGAATATCACTCCACATTAAAATTAGAGAACAAAATAATGGCATTTTCAGGTAAATGTATGGAGTTGGAGAATGTTACGCTAAGTGAAGTAAGCCAATCCCAAAAACCCAAAAGCCAAATGTTTCCTCTGATATAAGGATGCTGACTCATATTGGGGATGGGGTGGGGCATGAGAGGATTAGATGAACTCTAGATAGGGCAAAGGGAGGGAGTAAAAGGGAGGGTAGGAAAGATGGTGGAATGAGATGGACATCATTACCCCAAGTACATGTCTGAAGACACTAATGGTGTGAACCTACATTGTGTACATCCAGAGACTTGAAAATTTCGTGCTCTCTATATGTAATTAGAATTGAGTTGCATTCTGCCATCATATATAACAAATTAGGATAAATAAAGAATTAAGAAAAAAAGGCCAAAAGCATCTGAAAATTTCATTAAGCCTTCTGACAGGCATGAAAAGCATATATATTTTATTATAAATTCTTTTTCTTTTTCTTTCTTTGTATATTGGAACATTATTAATATCAAAAATTGTAAAATATGTTTAGTATTGTCTTTAGATATAGTCAAGCAGGATCATTGCCCCTTGAAAATATCTAAATCTCCTTTTTGTGGCTAGAAAATCCTGGGGCCTGTGATTTTATCCCAGAAATGTACTCTAACATGAGACCAGGACTTGTGTTGCCCCCAGTCTCTGTTTCCACCACTGGCCTGCTATTCTACTTCCTAATTCTCATCTGAGGTATAGACATGCCCCAAAGTATGGTTATTGAATCTGCATCTACAAATTGTCTCAGAGCTGTCGCAGAGCCTCAGTTCAAGGTGGGCTGCCTGGTTGGTTGGTACTTATTTTTTACAGAATCAAATGATGATGGGACACTAAAAGGTACTTACCTCTTGATTTTAGGTGCAATAAATGCTTTTAATGAAAAGGGAGCAACACTCAAAATAATTATTTTCTCAGGGCTTTGCACCCTATAAGGGAAGCCAAGGAAATTCTTAAATAATTTTCAGAATAGTAAAATGGGGTTTAAATTTTTTGTGATAAGAAGTAAATGTTGATTCTGGTAGGTTTGAGGATCACTGTATCTGACTAAGCATAGGAAGGCATTTCTTCTTACCTCTGCAATATTACTTGAGATCATAGGAAAAGTCAGATGGAGGGAAGAAGTTTCTGAGTGTAAAGTATTTAAGGAGCATATAATCACTGCTCTTTTCTTTTTGTCAGGAATTCTAGCAACTCTTTTTGTGAATGGAATCCTGTCTTGGAAATTGACAAAGCACTCCCTACTAGGGACAACATTGGCATCTGCCATTAGAATCTAATTTTGTGTTTGAGCATCCCTATGTCCAAAATGTAATTTGAATTAACAAAATATGCCTTGAAGCAACAGGGAGAGAAAAGCAATCCAATCTCCCTAAGATAAATCTTGAAGAGTTAAAAAACAAAAAGAAACAAATAATAAAACCACAGTATCAAATAATTCCACGTGCAAAATATTTCTAAGGTCTCTGCAATTTTGGTAAAGAGGAATGAAACACTGTGTATTTACTCATTAAGGATGGATTATAAATTAGATGGTATTTAATGATTATTTTGTCAACAATTATCACAATTAAAATTAGCAAATTAATCAGTACCTATGATGTATATTTGATATCTATTATTTGTTTATATTATAAATGAAAGTTTTAATTGATTGAATTATCTCTGCCCATTTCCTCCAGCCCAAGTTTGTGGCAGCCAACATTCAACTTTCTAGTACTCTGCGTTCAAATTTTTGAAATTCCACTTTGTATATGCTTCTAAAAGTGTTTTATATGGTATGAAATGATGATTCATATCTTCAGCAAAAATCAGTAAGGTATACTTTCAAATTTTACCTTAAGTATTTTATTTTATTTTCCGGGCTGCAGCAAAATAACAGGGGGGTGATGAACAACTTGTGTATGTTGATACAGCAGGAGTGGAAGCCCTTTATTGCAGGACAGGAGCAGTATTTATACATTCCACACAGCTTATCTAATTAGCATAAACTAGATACAGCAGTCAACCAATCAGGAATCTCCACACTTAATGGCTCGCTTTTGTTACTTCACAAACCACTCCCTCTGGCATTTTGCCAGGCATCATCCAGACTTGTTTACAAACTCTAACATTCCCCTGGCAAAATGCCAGGTGTTATTTTGACTTGTTTACAGACTCTAACAATTTTATTTTCCAATCAGCAAAACTTAAAAGAATATGCTACTTGGTAATGAGACTAACAGGTCATCCACTGCTTAGTTTCTAATTTTATTTTTGATGATTTTGCTGTTGGAAGCTATTTTATTGAAAAGAAGATTTTGTGTAAGACAGATTCTTGTTATACTTTGCCAAAAATACCATATAATTAAGAAAAGTGAAGTGTCTTTTTAAATTTTCTAAATGTTTTTATGCATCATACTTAAAGATAATAGTGTGATTCATTCTGATATAATCATACATGCATGCAATATAATTTGCTTTAGTTCATCCCTAGTACTTCCTTTTTCCTTCTCCTCCTCCCTCTCTCTGTTCTCTTTCCTCTACTCTACTCATCTTCCTTCTATTTGTTTATTTTTATCAGTGCATTATAATATACATAGTAGTGTATGCACCATATGCATACATGTACATAATATAACTTAATAAAACATTTGAAGTGATGTTCAAAAATACAAATTTTTACTGAATCAAAATTGCTGAAGATGTGAACTGGATGTTATCATATTGAAGGAATTTATCAGTTTCAAAGATGATTCTTTTTACATTTTATGTATTAGTGCATTATAGTTATATTTATCAGTGGAGTTCATTTTGGCATAATCATACAGGTATAGAATGTAATTTGTTCCATTTAAGTCCCCAGTGTTTCCTGGCTCACTTTCTTCTCCCTCCAACCTGTTCCTCTATCTCTACTTTTCTTCCATCTACTTATTTATACTTATTTATTGTTTTTTTTAAATTGGTGTTTTATAGAAACACATAAAGTGGAATTCACTGCAGTGTATTCATATCTGTACACAGCATAATTTGGTCAATTCATTCCTTAGTTTCTCCCTTTTTGCATCCCTCTTCCTTCTCCCTTTATTGTCTTGCTCTACTCCACTGATTTTTTTCTGGATATTAATCTGCTATCAAAGGAGTAGCTGGCAAAGATTTTTTTCTCCCATTTTGTGGGCACTTTATGATCTTATTTCCTGTGCTCTACAAAATCTTTTAAATTAGATGCTGTCCTATTTACTGACTCTTGATCTTATTTCTTGAGCTTTAGGGACCTTGATAGGAAGTCAGAACCTGCACCAATATGTTTTATGGATGATCCTATGTTTTCTTGTAGAAGTTATAGTTCCTGGTCTAATTCCTAGGTTTTTAATCCACATTTTTTGCAGAGTAAAAGTTATGAATCTAGTTTTATTCTTCCATGTATGCATATGCAGTTTCCTAGCACCATTTGCCAAAAAGGCTACTTTCCCCCGACATATATTTTTAGCACCTTTGTCAAGAAGGATGACCGTGTCTATGTGGGTTTTTCTTTGTGTCTTCTATTTCATTAATTTGGTCTTCACATCTATATTAATACCAATACCATGCTGTTTTTGTTACTATAGCTCTATAGTATAATTTGAGATCAGTATTGTGATGCTTCCAATGTTGCTCTTTTTGCCCAGTACAGCATTGGCCATTCTGGCTCTTTTATTTTTCCAAATTAACTTTAAGATATTTTTTTCTAGTTCTGTGAAGAATGCTTTCAGTTTTTCTCCATTCAGTATGATGTTGGCCTTGGGTTTGTCATATATAACCCTCACAACATAGAGGTAAGTTCCTTCTATCCCTAGTTTCTCTAGTGTTTTAAAAATGAATGGGTGCCGGACTTAGTCAACAGCTTTTTCTGTATTTAGGGATTCTCATCCTTAAATTTATTTATGTGGTAAGTTACATTTATTGATTTGCATATATTAAAACAACTTTGAATCTCTGGTTTGAAACCCAGCTGATCATAGTGCACTATTTTCTTAATGTGTTTTTAAATGTAGTTTGCTAATATTTTATTAAAAAATTTTACACCTATGTTCATTAGGGATATTGGTTTGTAGTTTTCTTTCCTTGATGTGTCTTTGTCTGATTTGGGTGCCAGAGTGATACTGGCTTCATAGGATAAATTTTGGAGTCTTCCCTTATTTT
Source organism: Marmota monax (assembly GCF_021218885.2). NCBI lineage: Eukaryota > Metazoa > Chordata > Mammalia > Rodentia > Sciuridae > Marmota > Marmota monax. The sequence goes on along the minus strand of NW_026692893.1, from coordinate 82,546 downwards.
CTATTTCATGGGATAATTTGAGGAAGATTGTTGTTTAGTTCTTTAGAGGCCGGGTTAAACTTGACTGAGAACTCCTGGTTGTGATCGTGAGCTTTTATTTGCTGGAATGCTTTTAATTGCTGCTTTAATCTTATTGATATTAGTCTGTTTAGGTTTTATATACCCTCATGGCTCAATTTGTGTAGTTCTTATTTGTAGAAATTAATCAATATCTTCTAGGTTTTCTAGTGTGTTTCAGTACAATTTTTCAAAATAGTTTCTAATGATCCTTTGGATTTCAGAAATGTCTGGGATGATATTTCCTTTTTCATCCCTAATTTTGTTTATGTGGGTATGTGGGGATGTGTATGTCTGTCTGTCTGTCTCTCTCTCTCTCTCTCTCGGTTAGTTTGGCTGAGCATTATCAATCTTGTTTCAAAGAACCAAGTCTTTGTTGCATTGATCCTTTGTATTGTTTTTCTAGTCTCAATTTCATTAGTTTAGATTCATGTCATCTTAATTATTTCCTGTCTTCTACTGAAGCAGTTTGTTCTTCCTTTTAATCATTGAAGTATTATTGAAGTGCTTTAAGGATCAAGTCACATTCAATCAACATGAGAGAATTAAAAAGGAACCTTCTTCTTGCAAGGTCAAAAAATCAATTACTGATAAAACTCATATGTTTTATATTTTTAGTGTTCTGTTGAGAGAAGTTCTTTAGTAAGCATGTAAAATAATACTAATAGCAATGACAAAAATCATAAGAGCAGTTTTCATATAGTAAGAAATACTTTATGATGGGCATTGTTAAAATTCTGTGCATGTTAAGAAAGTTAACTTAATTATCACAATCACCCTCTGAAATATGTGCTGTAATTATCCTCATTTATAGATGAGAAAACTATAGCAGAGTTAGGAAATGATGAAACAAGTATGAAGAGGTTAAGTTAGACATAGCACATAGGACTACACTTAAATATTTTTGTTTCCTATAGAAAAAAAAGGTATTTGAATATCCATAAAATACTCAACTTGTGATAATTGTCATTCACCTAATATTATTGGCATTTCATCTAGAACATGTATTGCTAGCAATCTAAAGTTTAAGTCAGGTGAATCCAACGTATCATACAGGACAAACCATTATACTTGTGAATAAGATCGTAGCTCTAATTTATCCTATATTATTAGCTATATTGACCTTTCTAACCCAATAATATTTTTCTATTACTAAGGTAAAAGTGTTCAAATGTGCAACATATGTGAAGTTACTTTCTAAACTCTAAAATGTTAAGCAATTGTTAGTAGCATTCATTTTTATCTTTCTCATCTCATCCACACATATATTTATAGTACTTTCAGCATCTATAAATTTCTGCAAATAAAATATGCTAATGATAGACTCATTTAGTCACTTATTCAACAACTATACATGAATAACTTTAATATTCAACAAAATCTAGGGGAACCTGAACAAGTCTACAATATGGAAAAATTTAGAGGAAGCTAAATAGATATAACAAAGCTCACTATCAAGCCATGGGAGAAGGATGGAACAAACTAGGCAGAGTCCAGAATATATGAAGTTCCTGGAGGGAGAATGAACTGAGAAATGTTAAGAAATACTATGTTTGGAACATTGTCATCAGGGAATAGGAGAATTATAATTTTTCCTAAGAAATACAATATACTGTGAATAGTAGAGTAAATAGGAGAAAAGTCTACAATATAGATGATGTGTTGGATGAGTTGAAGGCTGGCTCTTAACAAATCTTGAAAATCATCCATCTAGAAATAAAGCTGTCCTTTCAAGAGTTTTCCTGGGCTGAGGGATCCCTTCAAGAAGTAGTAGCATGTGAATACATAACCAACAACATTTAAACCAATCGAAGACAAAGGATTGTTTTGAAACCTAGAGGACGGCATGCAGTCATTGTACCTAAAAATTTCCTCAGTGGCAGAATTTATTTTACTTTACTTTATGAATAAAAAAAAATTGCCAAGGACAATATTGCTTGAGTAAATGACATGATCCAACATCATAAAATGTGATGAAGATGTACAAATCTATAATTGTAAAATTTGTTTTGTAAACCTAGGAATGTGAAAGATTTTGCTTTGGGCTTAAGACTACAATGAAAGAATTATGAATTACCTTCATTTGTGATTAACTTGGAATAAATGTGAAAATCCTAACCTGGAATTTAATAACCTAATGAAGGTTAGATTTTTTTCCCATCTGACTGTGAGTATTCCAAAGATTATTACTAACCTTTCAAAGTTAGAAAGACAACTACAGTATGTCTCCAAATAAAAGGCAAATGAGATATATTCTTGATTGAGGGTTTAGAAATAGTTTCACAGCCTGAAAGATTGGCTTTTATTGGGTTCAAACAGATCTTTGTACACCAGTGAATTATTATATAAATATAAAAATGTCATATGTCAATGAGTGAGATATCACAGCCAACTGTAGCAACATCCAGATAAATCACTAAATGGATTTCTTTATTCCTTGCACCTTATTTTGAAGGGAGTTAACCTTTGGCAAAAACCACCTGCTTAAGAGACAATGAATAAGGAGGCCAAAGAAGTCATCAGTTGACCTTTGAGAGAACAAGAAGAGCTGAGGGAAGGTACATGTACAAGAGGATTAGTAAGTCCTCACCATGAATTTGCATCATTCTGTGGTATAGATGGTGATATTGTGTGGAGTTGGGTCTAAGCCCAGTGAAGAACAAGGTGTCAATTGTTATGTATCCATGGTCATTATAAATGAATACAACCTGTGAGTTACTGATTTCAGAAGTGTAGCTGTAAATTCACCAAATTAATATTTTTTAAAAAGCCATAAGAAAAATATTCTTCCTTTTGTCTCTTTCACTCATTTACTTACCCAATATTGTCATACTCCAACCATGGATGTCCTCAATTTTCTTCATGTATTTGCTTCAATTATTGCCTTCAATGGGAATGTAAATCAGCCTCATCTCCATTGTTCCATGTCCATTATTTCCTTCAAAGTCAGTTCAAAATATATTACATTCATGAAGCTCGTCTGACCATCTTAACCAACTGTTTGTTTATAGTTCATGAATTTCAAATAAATATTTTTTATTCATAAACTCAATATGCATTCAGGAAAAGTATTAAGAACTGGAAATAAATGTACATAAAAACAAATGGGTCCAAGGGTCAAGAATATTAATGTTTAGAAGGGAAATATACATAAGATAAACAGCCATATTCAGGAAATTATTGAGGTAGAAATGTGTACCAAAAAGTCACGAGCATAGAAAAAAAGCACTCAAATATTCCTAAGAAACTAAGTAAGACTATCATGAAAAAATATTAATTATATTATAAACAATATGTAGGAGTTTAGAAGGAATAAAATAGGGAAAAGAGAGTGATCCATGGAGCAGGAAAAACAGTGAGGAGGCATGGATGAGAAACTGGGAGGGGTTGGACCATAGGATCTCTGTGGGGAGAATATAGAGCATGAAGCATTTTCTTAATCCAGAAAGGAGAGTTATTTTCAAGGATCATGATCAAAATATTTATAACCAGTACAACACAAGACTTATGGTTAGAATATTTACTTATGATTAGAATATTTAAGTCATAGCACTGGAGTTACGTTAAAGAGGGAACAGCTGCACCAAGTTTAGAATTTTCTCCAGTTGAGGGGAAGTCCACGTGGGCCTTGAAGGCAGGAATCCAGGGTTCTAAAGCAGAGCAAAAGGAATTACAGGAGTAAGAACAGTGGAAATTTGAGAACTGATATTTTTAACTAATGATGCATAATATTAATATGAATAATAAAATATAAAATGTGATAGACAAAGGAGCTGGATAGAGGAAAATAAGAACATAGTGTCACTGACTGAAAGTATGAAGAAAGCTTTTTCTAGTGCTCTCAGGCAGTCTCAAAGTTTTAAATAACTTTGGAGATCTCCTGCAAACTCTTCATTGCTATAGTCTAATGTTCACTATCTTAACATGAAATTCCAATTAAGATGACTAGGAGTTAATTAGATCTAACAAGGATGTGATAGGGATAAAAAGGAAAAGATCTTTTCAGGAAAAAGTGACTGGGCAAAGGCTCTCCAGTTAGGATTCGCATTATTTAATATAAACAAAGGGAATTATCCCTTGGAAAAAATATTAATCTCCGGAAAATTTGCCTTTGATGAATAATTTTTCCTTTAAGGAAAATATTAAATATTTGTAAATATTACTGTAAATGGAAAAGTTTCTTGTTTATAACATTTTTCAGAGGAGTGTATGTTATTTGATTTTAAACAGTTTTTATAAAACACCAGTTTTCAAACATTTTTTTCTTTGACAATAATTTAGGCAATTAGTTATTTTCTTTATTGGTAAATGACTTAACTAGTTAAAGTCAAAGGACAAGCATAGATATTAAACCAACAGTTTGTACCATCCCCCATTCAATGTATCTTTGCCATTCACACTACATGGCTACTGCCAATGGAATTTTAACAGTCTTTCTGTCTCACAGGAATTTCAAAAGTAAGGAATTTGCAGTTTCAATAAGTTAATGTGTGAGTTACTGTACAGGCCCACTTAGATTTTCTGAGATTTCCTAACAACTCATTATTAAAGACATTTTCTATTTTAAGTTTTTTTTGTGGGTTTTTTGTTTTGGTTTTTTTTTTTTTTTTTTTTTTTTTTTTGGTACTGAGGATTGAACCCAGGGGTGCTTAACCACTGAACAACATCCTCAGCCCTTTTAATTTTTATTTTGAGACAAGATCTCACTAAGTTGTTTACGGCTTTGGTAAATTTTAAGGGTGGCCTCAAACTTGTGATCCTCCTGCCTTAGCATCCTGAGTCACTGGGATTACAGGTGTAGGCAGCCACATCCGGCTTCATGTAAGTCTTTATAGAGTGTTTGGTCGTTGTGACTTTTGAAGTTCTGTTAACAGAAGAATTTACCCTGCAACAGTGAACCCATACATGCTAGTGAACAGGATAGAGGATGGGCAAACTATCTTTTCACTCTTTTCTATTTCTTGTGCACAAGTAAATGCTCTCTTGCTATTTAGCAGAAGTATCTCTGTTTTCTATAGTATCTTCTAGAATAAGTGAAAGAGTGACTTGGTAGAAATAAATGATTTATCCATCTCTTAATCTTTTCTTAGTCTGTCCTATAAAATGTTTAGCACAGAGAAGTTACAGCACTTCTCAGCCTGAGCCCCAGAAAATTATTACATCACTATGTTTTTATCAGGATCTATCTTGATAGCATTTTTATGACCATAGGGATTAATGAAACCAAATTATCTAATTTAAAAAAAAAATCTTGTGTTTGTGTGTTTATACATAGATATATAACTAAAGTTCTTTTTCAGAACCAATACTCCTTCAATTAAAACTTCAATAAAAGCATTAGGAAGTGAAATTGAGTAATAACAGCTGAGCAACTGGAGGCAGAGTGTGATTTGTAGCATAAGGAGCAGAAAGAAATCATGCAGACCAAGAACTGAAAGGAAGTAAGTAATCCAAGAAGAAAATAATCTTGGCTGAGAAGTGTCTATCCCTCATCTGAAGAAAAAATTAGTTTTCAGGAAACATCACCTGTTTCATCAAGTAGACTATCTATAACAAATCAGCTATTCCAATTCACAAACTCCACCTCTAATATTTGAAGAGTTATAACATAGCCATTTTAGAAATATGCAGCAGCAGGCATTTGATAAAATAGTGTTCAATATGATAATCATTTCAATATGATAATTCTTTTTTCATTTGAGATTTGAATTTTTTTTAAGAACTAGTCATGAGCAATTGCAATATGTGGTATGACATATAATTTGGAGATCTTTATCAAACATTTTAAATTTATAGGCATAATTCTCATGCTGTACATAAGAAAAACTTCTCATAATTACAAAAATTTCAGTGTATGAAAATCAACTAATCAGGATTTAGACTAATGCTGCAAAACAAATGAGAATGATAACTTTTTCATGATAAATATATCTTGAAATATTGAATAAAGTAGCAAAAATAAGTAACCATTGTTTGATTGTCATCTTTAATTAAATGAAGAGTTTACACTGCTTTTTCATTGTCAAAGATACAAAGCACTTCTTGTTATGTAAAAATCAAAGAATGCATTAATAGTTTTAAACTTGGCATTAAACTACCTCATATGGATAAGCTGGCTGTTCAATTATAGTCACCTTTAGTGGAAAACACTGGCACTGTTCATTGGAAAATATCTAAAAGATTACTTACAAATTATGCATCATTAATTTCTGATTTTTACATGCTTTTTATGTGTAATCACTGCTGTGTTTATTGGCCAAAGGTAAAATATGTCATCATTATAAATTATGTTGTTCATCTTTTAATTGCTCACAGCATTCTCAACTATAAACTTCCTCTTCAAATAACAAAAGACATAATCTTCCTTCCTCATATTTTTTTCTTCAACAATGAATATTTAATACCTACTAATTACACATACATGCACATACACACAGAAAATTGTACTAGGTATTTAAAGAAAATGCAGTGCATGCAATTTATGTCAGTATTTTTAACCACTGGTTTTATAACACATTATATTGATACTTATAGCCATACACAGATTATGGGCACATCCACATTACACAGATCAAAGTTTGCAAAGGCATGGTTAAATTATTTTTTCATGCATCAGAACTCGGGACTTTAGTTTTGTATTGCCCTTCCTAAAGCCTGTTTATGTTTTGGCTCTGTTATATCCACCAAAGTCTCACGTGTTGAAGGCTTCGTTCCAATAGAGTTCAACAGTATAGCTTTTGGAAAATGATTGAATTATAAGGGCTGTTACTTATCAATGGATTAAATCACTGAGAGATTCACAACTGAATGTACTATTGAGAGGTGATGGAAGCTGTGAGAGGGGAAACCTATCTGAGGGTATGCCCTGGAAGATTTTATCTTCTCACTGGCCACATCCTCTGTTTTTGCTTCCGGGCTGGCGTGAAGTGAACAGCTTTCCTCTGTACTTCTGACATGATATTCTGCCCAAAGCAATGGAGCTGGCTGACTATAGACAGAAGGCTATCAGTCAATATAAATCTTTTCTTCTCCAAGTTGATTCTCTCAGGTATTTTATCACAGCAATAAAAAATCTTAGTTACATACTCTGTTATTTCCAGCATCAATTAAATGTTCTGATTTTCAAACTGTTTTAGAATATTGAGAATTGACATAGTTCTAATTTTGAAAATTTATTAAATAATCGTTTATTCTTGGCCTTATACAAAATTACTTGGAGGAAATTTTTAACATAAATATTTTATTAAGGGCGAAAATTGTCACAGACTGTTTTTACCAAATAAACCAAAGTATTAAAAATAAAAATAATTTTAGGGATATGATATTTTATTACGTTAAGGCACTAAGTAATTAAGTAATGTGATTGCAATGTCAAACTTTTTCACCTCAATGACTGTCATTTAGCAAATGTCTAATATAAGCCCCATGCACTAGAGATTGCTTCTCTTCCAAGAATGCCTATAAAGAGGCAGAAATACAGAATAAGTTTTCTATTAGTAGAAGACATCTTTACATGCAGACATAAGATCCAAGTTAGATTTGTAATTTACTAGGCTCAGCATTTATCCAGTTGCAATGCCAATTCATATCTTCAAGTTGCGGTAAATACGTATCTTTCATTGTCTATAAAATATGTTCCTTCCTGTGTATTCTTTAACCGTTTCAATGGACATCATACATATTGTCACCAACTGTGTGGGCTCATATAGTGTTCATGTTTTTGCACATATCATTTTTGTCTTTTGAGCAACTAAGGACAGATTTTTTTTCATTGCTCATAGTATTTATGTTAACGCTAGGTATGTTATAGATAATTAGAAAATTATTGCTGACTAGTCTGGTTTTCTGATAATTCCATTCTTTAGAAAAGTGGCAGTGAAACTTGTATTATTACAATGTGGGGAGCTTTGAAAGATTACCACATCTAAGACATACCCCAGACCAAAAAACATAGCGTTTATGGGTAGGACCCAAAAGTCGAGGTTTTTCAAGCTAAAAATTTATGTTACCTATATTGAAAAATTCACAATAAAAAATTTCTAAGTCTTTAGAATTTTGAAGAAAATAGTGGTTCTACCTATAAATTTTATTTTTAAATACATTATTTGTAGTGTTCTGAAGTCACAAAAAGAGAGCATCAACAGTGCAAGAGATTCTATGACACTCATTTCATTCTTGAAACATTTTTTCTACACGTATGCAAGCCACTTCAGAGAAAAAGGAGATTAACAAATTCTGACATATTCTTATTTGTGGAGTTGACTTCATTATGGGTCTTAAAGTAACTTCAATGTGGCATTTGAATTACATAGATTTTTGTGTAAGTTATTCTTCTGCTTCTATTCTTTGACAGCATGTGTCTTTTGAAACAGATTCTTTAGGACCAAAGTTCATAGGATAACTACTGTATCGCTAAAAATGCCTAAGTGAATTCCATGTTTTGTATACTTCTGGGAGATCACTATCATTTTCACCTTTCCCTCCAGCTTGGAAATCAGAATGTAAATAACATGTAGTGATATTAGTATTTCTCAATAAACTGAAGTAATGAGATTTTGCATCTTTATTATTTGTTCTTGGACTGGTTCATTTTGTGTTGTTATAATAACATACTTTAGACTGGTAAGTTAAGAAGAGGCTTATTTTGGCTTATGGTTGAAGAGGCTGGCAAGTCCATCCTATTGACTCAAGAGAGCTTCAAGGTGAAAAGGGGAAGGGATGCAAGCTTGTATGGAAGAGGTCACATGAAGAGGGAGATCATGGAGGTGCCATGCTCATTTTGCAGCAGTCTTTTCTTGTGGTAATCGATTCAGTCTCAAGACAATGAGAACTCACTCCCACAAGAAAAGCAATGGACCCTCATACAGGCCCCAACACCTCTCACACAGTACATTGGAGGCCAACCTTCTACATGAAATTTGGTAGGAACAAATTTTGTTGAAACATAGCTGTTCTAAAAAACTCGAGAGGGAGGGAGAAGATGGCGGCGATGGGAGTGCATTGCCCCCATGTGCTGCGTCACTGTGTGAGATTATGACGAGTCAGGACGGCTAAAGGCTATCTTGTTAGGAATTTCCAGCAATAGTGGGGTGCTCCGGAACCTGGAGGAAGGATTTCCATCCCACGAGGATCGGCTACGGGGACTCAAACGCAAGAGATTTGTCGCACGGAGGGTAACACTGCTTACTCAGCAAATCGCCCCGCGGCTAGAGTCTGCAGCGCGCTGGGAAACGAGGAGATAGCGACGCAGGGATACAGCGCTGTAGTTTCTGCCAGCCGTGCAAGCACCGTACTCAGTGCTGAATTCTGGGTTCGAGACAGGGGAAGGAAGCGGTCCATTTCGGTTCTCCGCACCAGTCAGACCACAGAGGAGGCCAGCAGCCACCATCTTGGAGAGCTGATGTCACCATCCCTATTTTCGACTGACCGCAGCTCATTCAGCCATAGAACAGGTAATTTCAGGCTGCCATTCACCTGCGGCTTGCAGACAGATTACTCAGGCTCAGTGCCTGAGTGCTTCTTGGAGCCTGCTCTTATCAGAGCATACACCGAGCACGGAGCGGCTGAGTTCCAGCTCCCGGAGCTGCCCTGGGCCAGGGCTAAGGAGCCTGCGGAAACTGCTTCTTGGAGCCTGCTCTTATCAGAGAATACACCGAGCATGGAGCGGCCGAGTTCCGGCTCCTGGAGCTGCCCTGGCCCAGGGCTAAGGAGCCCGCGGAAACTGCTTCTCGGTCCGGGTCCTGCTGAGGACCGGTCAGGAATCACCCGTTGCTTTGGTTACCCGGCAAAGGGAATGAAATGCTGCCATTCGCATAGGATACCAACATGGCAGAGATCTGATGTCATCAGAAAGCGGCGGAGGAGAGAACTTCATCAATACCAGCGGCGACAGAAACAGTTGGTCTCCTGGTAGGGAGGGTGAGGCATAGACACCCGAGTCTCTCTCGATTTGTCGTCGAGCCAGAGTGGAGGAGCCGGGCCGCCGCCCGCGCCCGGAGCAGGCCCAGTGGCTCGCCGGCGTGGTGATCGCATGACCCCAATTGGAGAGGGGACGGAGCAGAGCCGCCACCCGCGCCCGCAAGGTGGGCAGACCCGCGACCCAGTGGTACACGGGCATGGTAGGAGGGGCAGGGCAGAGCCGCCGCCCGTGCCTGCAAGGTAAGCAAACCTGCGACAGACTGGCAGGTCAGGCCCAGCAGCCTTCCAGCGTGGTACACACGTCACCCCAACTGGAGTAGGGGCAGAGCAGAGCCTTCGCCCTCGCCCGGATCAGGCCCCACCGGTGTGGTGGTCACGTGACCCCAATTGGAGTGGTGGCGGAGCGGAACCGCCACCCGTGCCCACAGGGTGAGCAGACCTGTGACCAACCTGCAGATCAGGCCCAGCGGTCCGCAGGCGTGGTAGGAGGGGCAGGGCAGAGCCGCCACCCGCACATGCAAGGTAGGCAGACCTGCGACAGACCGGCGGATCAGGCCCAGGAGCCTGCCGGCGTGGTACATACGTCACCCCAATTGGAGTAGGGGCAGAGCAGAGTCACCGCCCGGGCTAGGAACAGGCCCAGCGACCTGCCGGCGTGGTAGTCATGACACCCCAATTGGAGTAGGGGCAGAGCAGAGCCGCCACCTGTGCCTGAAAGGTGGGCACACCTGCAACGGACTAGCGGGACAGGCCCAGTGGCCTGCTGGTGCGACAGACACGTCACCCCATTTGGAGTAGGGGCAGAGCAGAGCCGCCGCCCACGCCTGCAGGGTAGGCAGACCTGCAACCGACCGGCGGATCAGGCCCGGTGGCCTGCTAGTGTGGTACACTCGTCACCCCAATTGGAGTAGGGGCAGAACAAAGCCGCTGCCCGCGCCCGGAACAGGCCCAGTGACCTGCCGGCGTGTTAGTCACGACACCCCAATTGGAGTAGGGAGAGAGCAGAGCCTCCGCCCGCGCCTGCAAGGTAGGCAGACCGCCGCCCGACCCTGCAAGGGAGACTTTTCAACTATACAAGACCAATATAAATATATAGGGGAAAAAAAAATTTCAAAAACACAACAGTTTCACCAAGCAGAAAGAAAGGTTAGCAGTATGAAAAGACAAGGAAAGAAAGGACCACAAGCAATGCAGGTCAACTCAACTTTAGAAGAGGTAACAGCTGCAGCAGATGGACTGTCAGATAAAGAATTCAGGATATACATGCTTCAGATGATCTGGAGTATCAAGGAAGACATTAGACAGCAAAATCAGACAATGAAAGATCACTTCGACAATGAACTACACAAACAAATCCAGGAAGCAAAGGATCAACTATACAGGGAGATAGAGGTTATAAAAAACAAACAAACAGAAATCCTAGAAATGCAGGAAGCAATAAACCAACTTAAAAACTCAATGGAGAATACTACCAGCAGAGTAGAACACTTAGAAGATAGAACATCAGACAATGAAGACAAAGTATTTCAACTGGAAAAGAACATAGACAGCTCAGCAAGACTGTTAAGAAACCATGAGCAGAACATCCAAGAAATATGGGATAACATTAAGAGACCAAACTTAAGAGTCATTGGGATACAGGAAGGTACAGAACTCCAAACCAAAGGAATGAGCAATCTATTCAATGAAATAATACGAGAAAACTTCCCAGACTTGAAGAATGAGACAGAATCCCAAATCCTTGAAGCCTACAGGACGCCGAATGTGCAAAATCATAAGAGATCCACACCTAGACACATTATAATGAAGATGCCCAACATACAGAATAAGGAGAGAATTTTAAAAGCTACAAGAGAAAGGAAGCAGATTACATTTAGGGGTAAGCCAATCAGGATAACAGCTGATCTTTCAACACAGACTCTGAAAGCTAGAAGATCCTGGAATAACATATTTCAAACACTGAAAGAAAATGGGTTCCAACCAAGAATTGTGTATCCAGTGAAATTAAGCTTCAGGATGGAAGATGAAATTAAAACCTTCCACGATAAACAAAAGTTTAAAGAATTCGCAGCTAGAAACCCATCTCTTCAAAACATCCTCGGCAAAACATTACAGGAAGAGGATATGGAAAATAACAATGAAAACCAACAGTGGGAGGTAGGACAGTAAAGGGGGGGGGAATAATCAAAGAGGAAAACAAACCATGTTTAGTAACAGAAATAAACAAATATGGCTGGAAGAACAACCCATATCTCAATAATAACCCTAAATGTTAATGGCTTAAACTCACCAATTAAGAGACACAGGCTAGTAGAATGGATCACAAAACAAGACCCAACAATATGCTGCCTACAGGAGACGAATTTGATAGGAAAAGACATACATAGGCTGAAGGTGAAAGGTTGGGAAAAATCACATCACTCATATGGACTTCGGAAACAAGCAGGAGTATCCATACTCATATCAAATAAAATAGATTTCAAGCCCAAGTTAATCAAAAGGGATAAAGAGGGACACTACATACTGCTCAAGGGAACCATACACCAACAAGACATAACAATCATAAATATATATGCCCCAAACAATGGTGCAGCTATGTTCATCAAACAAACTCTTCTCAAGTTCAAGAGTCTAATAGACCACCATACCATAATCATGGGAGACTTCAACACACCTCTCTCGCCACTGGACAGATCTTCCAAACAAAAGTTGAATAAGGAAACTATAGAACTCAATAACAGTATTAATAACCTAGACCTAATTGACATATATAGAGTATACCACCCAACATCAAGCAGTTACACTTTTTTCTCAGCAGCACATGGATCCTTCTCAAAAATAGATCATATATTATGTCACAGGGCAACTCTTAGACAATATAAAGGAGTAGAGATAATACCATGCATCTTATCTGATCATAATGGAATGAAACTGAAAATCAACGATAAAAGAAGGAAGGAAAAAGCATACATCACTTGGAGAATGAACAATAGGTTACTGAATGATCAATGGGTTATAGAAGACATCAAGGAGGAAATTAAAAAATTCTTAGAGATAAATGAAAACACAGACACAACATATCGGAATCTATGGGACACATTGAAAGCAGTTCTAAGAGGAAAATTCATTGCTTGGAGTTCATTCCTTAAAAAAAGAAAAAACCAACAAATAAATGATCTCATACTTCATCTCAAAATCCTATAAAAAGAAGAGCAAAACAACAGCAAAAGAAGTAGAAGGCAAGAAATAATTAAAATCAGAGCTGAAATTAATGAAATCGAAACAAAAGAAACAATTGAAAAAATCGACAAAACTAAGAGTTGGTTCTTTGAAAAAATAAACAAAATCGACAGACCCTTAGCCATGCTAAGGAAGAGAAGAAGAGAGAGGACTCAAATTACTAGCATACGGGATGAAAAAGGCAATATCACAACAGACACTTCAGAAATACAGAAGATAATCAAAAATTATTTTGAACCTTATACTCCAATAAATTAGAAGATAGTGAAGGCATCGATAAATTTCTTAAGTCATATGATCTGCCCAGATTGAGTCAGGAAGATATTGACAACCTAAACAGACCAATATCAATTGAGGAAATAGAAGAAACCATCAAAAGACTACCAACTAAGAAAAGCCCAGGACCGGATGGGTATACAGCAGAGTTTTACAAAACCTTTAAAGAGGAACTAATACCAATACTTTTCAAGCTACTTCGGGAAATAGAAAAAGAGGGAGAACTTCCAAATTCATTCTACGAGGCCAACATCACCCTGATACCTAAACCAGACAAAGACACTTCAAAGAAAGAAAACTACAGACCAATATCTCTAATGAACCTAGATGCAAAAATCCTCAATAAAATTCTGGCCACTCGGGTACAAAAACATATCAAAAAAATTGTGCACCATGATCAAGTAGGATTCATCCCTGGGATGCAAGGCTGGTTCAATATACGGAAATCAATAAATGTTATTCACCACATCAATAGACTTAAAAATAAGAACCATATGATCATCTCGGTAGATGTGGAAAAAGCATTCGACAAAGTACAGCATCCCTTTATGTTCAAAACTCTAGAAAAACTAGGGATAACAGGAACATACCTCAATATTGTAAAAGCAATCTATGCTAAACCTCAGGCTAGCATCATTCTGAATGGAGAAAAATTGAAGGCATTCCCTCTAAAATCTGGAACAAGACAGGGATGCCCTCTCTCTCCACTTTTGTTCAACATAGTTCTCGAAACACTGGCCAGAGCAATTAGACAGACGAAAGAAATTAAAGGCATAAAAATAGGAAAAGAAGAACTTAAATTATCACTATTTGCAGATGACATGATTCTATACCTAGCAGACCCAAAAGGGTCTACAAAGAAACTATTAGAGCTAATAAATGAATTCAGCAAAGTGGCAGGATATAAAATCAACACGCATAAATCAAAGGCATTCCTGTATATCAGCGACAAATCCTCTGAAATGGAAATGAGGACAACCACTCCATTCACAATATCTTCAAAAAAAATAAAATACTTGGGAATCAACCTAACAAAATAGGTGAAAGACTTATACAATGAAAACTACAGAACCCTAAAGAGAGAAATAGAAGAAGATCTTAGAAGATGGAAAAATATACCCTGTTCATGGATAGGCAGAACTAACATCATCAAAATGGCGATATTACCAAAAGTTCTCTATAGGTTTAATGCAATGCCAATCAAAATCCCAACGGCATTTCTTGTAGAAATAGAGAAAGCAATCATGAAATTCATATGGAAAAATAAAAGACCCAGAATAGCAACAACAATGCTAAGCAGGAAGTGTGAATCAGGCGGTATAGCGATACCAGACTTCAAACTATACTACAGGGCAATAGTAACAAAAACAGTATGGTACTGGTACCAAAACAGGCGGGTGGACCAATGGTACAGAATAGAGGACACAGAAACCAATCCACAAAACTACAACTATCTTATATTTGATAAAGGGGCTAAAAGCATGCAATGGAGGAAGGATAGCATCATCAACAAATGGTGCTGGGAAAACTGGAAATCCATATGCAACAAAATGAAACTGAATCCCTTTCTCTCACCATGCACAAAAGTTAATTCAAAATGGATCAAGGAGCTTGATATCAAATCAGAGACACGCCATCTGATAGAAGAAAAAGTTGGCTACGATCTACATACAGTGGGGTCGGGCTCCAAATTCCTCAATAGGATACCCATAGCACAAAAGTTAATAACTAGAATCAACAAATGGGACTTACTCAAACTAAAAAGTTTTTTCTCAGCAAAAGAAACAATAAGAGAGGTAAATAGGGAGCCTACACCCTGGGAACAAATCTTTACTCCTCACACTTCAGATAGAGCCCTAATATCCAGAGTATACAAAGAACTCAAAAAATTAGACAATAAGAAAACAAACAACCCAATCAACAAATGGGCCAAGGACCTGAACAGACACTTCTCAGAGGAGGACATACAGTCAGTCAACAAGTACATGAAAAAATGCTCACCATCTCTAGCTGTCAGAGAAATGCAAATCAAAACCACCCTAAGATACCATCTCACTCCAGTAAGATTGGCAGCCATTATGAAGTCAAACAACAACAAGTGCTGGCGAGGATGTGGGGAAAAGGGTACACTTGTACATTGCTGGTGGGACTGCAAATTGGTGCAGCCAATTTGGAAAGCAGTATGGAGATTTCTTGGAAAGCTGGGAATGGAGCCACCATTTGACCCAGCTATTCCCCTTCTCGGTCTATTCCCTAAAGACCTAAAAAGAGCATGCTACAGGGACACTGCTACATCGATGTTCATAGGAGCACAATTCACAATAGCATGACTGTGGAACCAACCTAGATGCCCTTCAATAGACAAATGGATAAAAAAAATGTGGCATTTATACACAATGGAGTATTACTCTGCATTAAAAAATGACAAAATCATAGAATTTGCAGGGAAATGGATGGCATTAGAGCAGATTATGCTAAGTGAAGCTAGCCAATCCCTAAAAAACAAATGCCAAATGTCCTCTTTGATATAAGGAAAGTAACTAAGAACAGAGTAGGGACGAAGAGCAGGAGAAGAAGATTAACATTAAACAGGGATGAGAGGTGGGAGGGAAAGGGAGAGAGAAGGGAAATTGCATGGAAATGGAAGGAGACCCTCAGGGTTATACAAAAGTACATACAAGAGGAAGTGAGGGGAAAGGGAAAAATAATACAAGGGGGAGAAATGAATGACAGTAGAGGGGGTAGAGAGAGAAGAGGGGAGGGGAGGGGAGGGGAGGGGGGATAGTAGAGGATAGGAAAGGCAGCAGAACACAACAGACACTAGTATGGCAATATGTAAATCAATGGATGTGTAACTGATGTAATTCTGCAATCTGTATATGGGGTAAAAATGGGAGTTCATAACCCACTTGAATCAAAGTGTGAAATATGAAATATCAAGAAATTTGTAATGTTTTGAACAACCAACAATAAAAAAATTTAAAAAAAATAGAAAATAAATAAATAAATAAATAAATAAATAAATAAATAAATAAAAAACTCTAGGGGCTACTATTTTTTTGAAGGAAAGAAACACATTTAAAAAATTCATACAATGATAGATGATTTTCAAACTTCTGGGTTTTTAAAAATCATCTTCTAGATAGATCATGTAATATTCCTGTGTTAATGCTAGTAAATCTGAATTTACCCCAAAATAAAAAAAAAATAAAAACAAAATATACAAAATCAACATGAAAAATATTTACTCTGTATTTAAAAATATAATGTAAAAATATTTTGTCTCTGAGTGTAAGATCATGGATGATCTTTATAAAATTGTGTTTTCAACTACATTTTCATAGAATACCTGGTAAGATGATAATTATGAAAATATCAACAAAGTTAACTTTCAGCTTAATAAATGAGAATACTGAGCAACTTTAAGGAGTAATTGCCTGTCATGTTTCTACGTTCTATTGATCTCACATTTTACTTAGAGATTTTTCAACAAATATTTATTAATTTCCTATTATATACTACAATGATAATAGTTGACATACATGTTTCAGCTCCTTTCATCATGGGGAAAAAAAAAACCTACTTTTCTCTTCCTGCAAAATGTTGTTCCATATATATTCCTTTATAGTAAATAGGAGAATATCAAAGAAAAATTGTTTGACAAATACATAACTATTCTTCTCATCAGTTTTCAACATTTCTTTAATAACTTCCCATCTGCAGTTGTCAAGTCATCTAAATACCAGAAAATCCATGTAAAACACTAAATATATATGTACACACACAATTGTGTGTATATATTATATATGTGTGTGTATATATACATAGATATAAAACAAGGAATTATTTATTAGTTTTATGAACTTTATATTGAGAAATAATGACTTCAGTATATCAAAATTGAATTTTACACAATAAAATTCTGTTAAATAATTTCCCATATCAGTTCTTGTAATCTCACCACTTTGCATACATTTATGAATTATTAGTTTTTATGGTTTACTTTTGTGGGCAAGACTGATAAAAACTGTTTTCCATAAATCAAATGTATTTGATCCTCTCAACATTATTGTTTTTATTCCTATTTTATAGAAAAATCTGAAAACTGGATCAAAACCGAGGACATCAAGAATCAATGACTTAATATATAAATGCACCCATCTGCCCCCTCATTTTACAGTGACATACATGAGTTATGTGTAATGCCTTAACTCTTCTCTAACTCACTTTAAAAGATGTATTATTATAATAATAATTCAAATGTTCCATAATATCATAGATGCTGTTGAGGTATCACAAAGATTCCATTCCAGGGAAAGTTCCTCTGTTTTCCAGGGAGGGTGGATATTGGCTACTAAGTGCCTGCATCTGTTCTCCTTCAAGAGAATTGCCAGTGACCAATGGAAGCCACCTTGCCAGGGAACTTCAACTCTCCACTTCAACTAATGACTGACTGACTATAAATTCAGAAATTCCACATCCTATCTCTCACAGATGCATACTAAAACAAAGTCAATTTGAATACAGAACAGTTATTATTAGAGGATGGGAAAGCAGGGTGGTTTTAGAGAATTAACTGGCACCAAAATATAAATCAGTGATAACTTCTAGCATTATACATCACAGTGGGGCAATAACAGTTCACATAATCTGTTACATATTCTAGAAAGTAAGTCAGTCAAAGTCCCCAAACACAAATTAATGATAAAAATAAGGAAATTACCCTGATTGGATTGGTACATATTTTATACTTGTATAGCACAAAGTGTGGGATTGGGTTCTTTGTCTTGTGAATTTGAAGAATGATGGGGTTGAGGTTGTGGCTCAGTTGTGGAGCACTTGCCTCGCATATGTGAGGCACTGGGTTCTATTCTCAGCACTGCATTTAAATAAGGTCCATCAACAACTAAAAAATACATATTTAAAAAAAGATTTGTTAGAGTAATAGGAGGGAGGGAAGGAAGGAAGGAAGGAAGGAAGGAAGGAAGGAAGGGAGGGAGGGAGGGAGGGAAGAAGGAATGGAGAGAAAGAGAAGGAAGAAAGAAGAAACTCTCCAAAAACAGGGATCCCAAGAAAGGGCTACTAAAGAGTGGCTGTTGTCTAGGGGTTTATATAAATCTATAGGGTTAAGGAAAGCAGCCTTGGACCCAAGGCATTCAGTGTGTACAAGCTCTTCACACACCCTTTGGTCTAATCAGGTTACTGTGCCTTTTATTGGGGGGGTGAGCATCGGGGTACCAATAACAAGATGTCTCACTTTAAAATTTTCTGCTTATATAGGAGTTGGTGTGACCTCGATGAAGCCTAGCTCAAATCTGTAGTTTCTAAGTCCTGATACACAGAAACATGATCTTGAAGGAGCCCAAGTTTCCTGACTGCCCATTTTAACCCTTTCTCTCACCTCATTTGTGTTGAAATATTATACTATACTCCATATGTATGTACAAGTACTATGTTCAAATTTTCACAAAATGGTTGAAATGGAAACATTAACTTCCATGATTTGATCATTACATACCATATACATGTATTGAATTAAAATACTTCACCCTGCAAATTTAACAATTAAAATTATAATTGTTAAAAGTGGCTGTCTGGAATGCTACCCCTTTTAATAAGGGAAGGCTGGACTTTCCAGAAGACCATGTTCTTCCTTACCTCTTTGCCTTCCCTGTCTTGATTCTCTTCAGTACAGCTTTTTGCTGAAGAGTACTTCATCCACAAATCATAAGCAACCTAAGTGTTTCAGTTTCTGCTTCTAAGAAACTTGACCTGTGAAACAAGTGTGTGTACACCTGTGTGTATGTAAATGGATCTTACACTGAAGAACAGAATACATTAATAATTTAAATTTAGATATTTGTTCATATAATTAGACATATGAATGATAAGAAGAAACAAAGGAGTTAACCATTAGAACCTAAAGAACAAAAGACCAATGCAATTAGATTAACATGTATACTATCATTTTCCTAGAAATTAATGTCACCAAATAAAACCATTATTTTATAGGTAATTCAACAAAGGAAGTGCCGCAGTCTGGCTGGGCACAATCAGGAGCCACTTGTCAAAAGAAACTAACTTTATTTTTAGAACCACACACGACAAACAAAATAGTCTCTCAGGAAAAACCCTCAGAGCCTCAACTGC
This sequence comes from Marmota monax, assembly GCF_021218885.2. Lineage (NCBI taxonomy): Eukaryota > Metazoa > Chordata > Mammalia > Rodentia > Sciuridae > Marmota > Marmota monax. The sequence goes on along the minus strand of NW_026692893.1, from coordinate 62,905 downwards.
CACCACCGGCTTTCCCCAAGCCTCTCTCTCCCACACAAGCTTCTCTCCACCTCCCACAATCCTCCTGCTCTTGAGGCCGATTGGCTGGGTCACGTGGGCGGAGCCAAAAAAGTCCCCCAATGAGCAGCTCCGTGGTCTGAAAGGGCAGGGAAACAGCCCAATGAGCATCACCGCAGAGGAGCCAATCAGCTAGATGTTGCTGGGGCCGAGGAGCCAATCAGCTAGATGTTGCTGGGGCCGCTGTGAGCCAATCATCAGCTAGCAGCTGGAAGTTTGCTGGGGCCCCTTTGGCTGTGGCTCTCAACATCTCCCCCTCTCTGTTTAAACAACAAGCATGTGGCTTAGGGACCGTGCCTGTTAGGCAGTCCAATTCAACATATGGTCCTTACCCGTCATCGGATGAACTGACCTCTAGGCGTCAGCCTCCTGTCTTAGGTTGGTACCACTGCAATTGGATCATACCCATCACTGACTACCGGTCCAGCATACAGCCATACTTATGGATAGGCCTTTGCACCTGTGGGGGGGTGAGGTTCTTTGCCTCACCTCTGTTGGCCCCCAAATTTTAGACCATCACTAGTAGAGGAGGATGCAAAATGCCATGACATTAAGCCAATTGAGGGCTCCTTTGAAAAATTGTACCACCGGTGACATCATCAGCAAAAATACCCCAACACTACCACAAGTCGCTGCACCAACAGATAGTTCACAATGCATACAGGTGAGCTCACAATGTGTCCAGGCAAGTTCTGCAAGCAGTTCAGTGATGGCTATTGTAGAAGCTGTAGATTGGTTTTATCTTTGACTTCACCAGCACTGGGATGAAGATAGGAATTCTGGCAATAATGGCTAAAGAAAAAATTATGTAACATTACAGAAGGCACTAAAAGAAAACAATTTTCTTAACAATTTACATTGTCTTCACCGGCACTGGGATGAAGATAGGAATTCTGGCAATAATGGCTAAAGAAAAAATTATGTAACATTACAGAAGGCACTAAAAGAAAACAATTTTCTTAACAATTTACATTATCTTTACGAGAATTATTAAATATAATGAAAAGGAAAGGTGAAAGTAAACAAACAGATCTGTTAACCTTCTTTTTTTTTACATATTAAAACAATCCTCAACAGTTGTTTACCCAATTTAAATTAAACCATATAAATCACGTGAAAAAAAAATATTTGGATCCATTTTATCATGAGCGCTCATCATATATGATATATGGACATACGTACATTCAAACATATAACACAAAACACAAGTGTGCACACATAATATAATACAACACATAACATTATAGTAAAGGCCTTATAACTTTTTACAGGTGAAATCTCCATTGCAATGCTTAAAAACTCTATAGTCAAAAAATAGAACTGATCAGCAAAACATTAACCTAGGTCTGTATGAGCTCAAAAAACAAAATAGAACTTCATGATATGGCAAAGGGCAATAATAAAATAGATATTGAAAAAAGCATCCTGGTTCTGTTGCAGATGTAAGAATAGCCAAACTGGAGTTTTGGATATCAGTTGTTATGGATTTGAGCCAAATCATCTTCTTTTTGGTCTGTAGAAATTGCTTTAGTTAATCTTTCTGGAATCCAAATCGGCTGCTGTTCTCCCTGTGGAAACACATAAACAGACCCCCGACTCCAGACAATCACTGGGTCAGGACCTTGGTTAATCTCTGTGGAATCCAAATCGGCTGCTGTTCTCCCTGTGGAAACACACAAACAGACCCCCGACTCCAGACAATTACTGGGTCAGGACCTTTCCATTGTCCTGTTAGAATATCCTTCCAAAGTACCTTGGGCTTATGTACATTTTTTGGACACATATGCCTTTCCGCAGCACTAAGTCCTGATGAATCCAAATTTAAAAAGTTTAGAGTAAAAAGGGTTATTTTAAGTTTATCTTTGGGGAATATATACCCCTTCCCAATTCCTTCTTTTTGCTTTAATAAGTACATTTTAATAGTTTGATGAGCTCTTTCAATTATGCCTTGTCCCTGTGGATTGTATGGGATTCCTGTTATATGAGTAATGCCAAATGTTGAGCAAAATTGTTTAAAAGAGGTAGAAGTATAACCAGGGGCATTATCTGTTTTTAACTGTTTTGGAACACCCACAGTGGCAAAATTTTGTAAGCAATGAGCTATAACATCTTTAGTTTTTTCTCCGGCATGAAGGGAGCCCATCAAAAATCCAGAAGAAGTATCAACTGTAACATGCAAATATTTTAATTTTCCAAATTCTGGCAAGTGTGTGACGTCCATCTGCCAAATATGGTTAGGTATCAATCCTCTAGGATTGACTCCAAGATTAACTTGTGGTAAAAAGGTCACACAATTTTGACATTGTTTTATTATTTGTCTAGCTTGTTCCTTAGTTATTTTAAAACGCTTTTGTAAAGTATTAGCATTGACATGGAACTTTTTATGAAAATTTATAGCTTCTTCTAGTGTAGAGAAAATATGTATGTCATGTGTAGTTTTATCTGCTAAATCATTGCCCAAACTAAGGGCTCCAGGCAATCCTGTATGTGCCCTGATATGTCCTATAAAGAATGGATCTTTTCTGTCCCAGATTAGACTTTGTATAGTGGAAAGCAAAGAGAAAACAGTAGAAGAAGGGGAAATCCTACCAGCATCTTCAAGAGATACTATAGCATTAACTACATACTGACTATCAGAAAATAAATTAAATACAGAATCTTTAAACATCACAAAAGCTTGTAAAACTGCATTAAGCTCTACCTTTTGAGCTGATTGTTTGGGTACTAAAAATGTAAAAGTTTGATCAGGGGTAACTACTGCTGCTGTACCACTATTTGACCCATCAGTGAATATATTTGGAGCATTCATGATAGGTGTTTTTCTTGTCATTTTTGGAAAAATTACAGGATGCAATGACCAAAAAGACAATAAAGGATTAGATGGTAAGTGGTTATCAAATGAAACATTAGATTTGCACATGATTATTGCCCAAGTATTTAACTCATTAGCTAACTCATCAATTTGATTCATAGTATATGGAGTAATAATTTTATTGGGAGAAATTCCAAACACTCCCTTTGCTGCTTTTATTCCTTTGAGTATTAATTGTCCTACAGCCTCAGGATACCTAGTAAGAATAGTGTTAGGAGAATAAGATAAATGTATCCATAATAATGGACCTTCTTGCCAAAATACTCCTGTAGGAATATTTTTTGTTGGTAGTACAATAAATAATAAAGGCAAACTTATATCAATTCTATCCAAATGCATATTTTCCATATATGTTTCAATGATTTTTAATGCCTTTCTTGCTTCAGGCGTTAACATTCGGGGTGAATTTGGATCTGATGGACCTTTTAGGATATCAAATAAAGGTCCCAACTCTCCTGTTGGTATACCTAAATAAGGCCTTATCCAATTTATGTCTCCTAATAACTTTTGAAAGTCATTAAGTGATTTGAGTTGATCTACTCGTATTTGAATTTTTGGTGGACGGACCATGGTTGAGGATAATAGAACTCCTAAATAATTAATTGGAAAATTTAATTGTACTTTATCTATTGCTATCTCTAGATTATAATTTTTTAATAAGTTTGTAAGTGTGGCATAACATTCTAGCAATGTGTTTTTATCTTTGTGTGCTAATAATACATCATCCATATAGTGAAATATTTGTAGTTCAGGATTTTGATTTCTAAGTGGCTGGATTACTTTGTTAACATAAATTTGACACATAGTTGGGCTGTTAGCCATCCCTTGAGGGAGTACTTTCCATTCATATCTCTGATCAGGACCTTCATGATTCAGTGCAGGGATAGTAAATGCAAAACGTGGACTATCCTCAGGATGAATTGGAATTGAAAAAAATTGTTGCCTAGGCTAGCTTTCAACTCTGTGCTCAAGTGACCTATTTCCTCAGTCCCCTAAGGTCGCGGGTTCGTTCCCCGTACGGGCCACCAAATGCCGCAGTCTGGCTGGGCACAATCAGGAGCCACTTGTCAAAAGAAACTAACTTTATTTTTAGAACCACACACGACAAACAAAATAGTCTCTCAGGAAAAACCCTCAGAGCCTCAACTGCCACCACCGGCTTTCCCCAAGCCTCTCTCTCCCACACAAGCTTCTCTCCACCTCCCACAATCCTCCTGCTCTTGAGGCCGATTGGCTGGGTCATGTGGGCGGAGCCAAAAAAGTCCCCCAATGAGCAGCTCCGTGGTCTGAAAGGGCAGGGAAACAGCCCAATGAGCATCACCGCAGAGGAGCCAATCAGCTAGATGTTGCTGGGGCCGCTGTGAGCCAATCATCAGCCAGCAGCTGGAAGTTTGCTGGGGCCCCTTTGGCTGTGGCTCTCAACAGTAAGAGTTCATATATAAGATTAATTCATGAGTACACAGTGAAATTAATGCTAATTTTAAAATGCACCTGATCCCATGCCCCTCCATTTCTTGGTGAGAATACAGAGAACCAGAGATGGTCAGTAATTTTCCTAAAGTCACCCTGTTGGACTTTAATGAGGCCTTGAACATTTAAGTTTCTCAAAAAGTTATACTTATTATTTCCTATAACATCACAGGGAGGAAAGAATTCTTATAAATGTTACTGAAATCTTTTATTCTTTTTTTCTTTTAACTTTTATTTACTTATTTTTATTTATATATGACAGCAGAATGCATTACAATTCTTATTACACATAAAAATCGTAAACATTATATATTTTATTTACTTTTGAGATGGGTTTTCTCTGTGTTGCCTAGGCTAGCTTTCAACTCTGTGCTCAAGTGACCTATTTCCTCAGTCCCCTAAGTAGCATGTGCCCCATGCCTGCAAAAAATACATTTGAATTAGCAATTCAAAATACATGTATAGAAACATTTTATGTGCTCATTTTATGGCTTTGGGGGAGGTAAAAATAGAAATGCTAATAATCATGTTTATAGACTATCATACACCTAGCACTAAATTAAGAGTTTAGTTATATATTCAATATACATATATGATGGTTTTCGTTCATCAAGGAAAATCTATGATAGAAAATCTATATTTTAGAGATAAGAAAACTGAGATTTCCTCAATGAGAAACATTGTAGATTTCTAACCTGATAGTTTCTAAAGACTGCTTTTAATCAGTAAGCAATTGGTGACTTCACAAAAACTAGGGCTGTGATAATTTTTTAACACAGGAGTCCTAATTAACTGTGCATTAACTTTTTAAAATTTTATTAAATTTTTATGCTAGCCAATTAGTTTTGGATAGCATAAAAATAACATAAAGGTAGTATCCAGATGCCACAGGGTCTTGCAGCAGAGTAGCACTGTGGCCTAAGAAGGTAGCCATGCTTCCTATGTATTTCACATAGCCTTTCTGCTTAGAGTGTTCTGCACAAAGCCCAGGAATACAAAAATAATTTCAAGAAGTAAGAAAAGGAGCATTCCTTTTTTTAAAGAGAGAGAGAATTTTTTAATATTTATTTTTTAGTTTTTGGTGGACACAACATCTTTATTTTATTTATTTATTTATTTTATTGTTATTATTTTTTTATGTGGCGCTGAGGATCAAACCCAGCGTCCCGCACATGGGAGGCGCGCGCACTACCGCTTGAGCCACATCCCCAGCCTGGAGCATTCCTTAAATAGAGTGTAGTGATTCATAATAATGATCAGTAAAAGACTCAGGGATAAGTTTCATTAGAAGAGTAGTTGAAACTTATTATAGCATATTAGGAAACTATTTACCCTTTTAATACAGAGATTAGATAAACAAATGAAAAACAGTTTCAGGATACTCCTAAAATTAGGGAACATGTTGTGAAGGACCAACAATGACCATAGTGGTTGTAAATGCAGAAAAAATAATGTGGGAGATAAGGGAATCAAAGTGAATAGAAACAGTTGTTTAGAAGATTGTTGCTTTGTTAGTAGATTATAGGTATGGGACTTTCTGACTCAAAGGGAACACGTATATTTATTTAGCTTATAATGAAAGTGCTAATATTTGGCAAGCAAAATACCTTATGTAGCATGGTACACATAATAATTATAAAAATATAAATATAAAATTAGAGAAAAATTAGTAAGTGTGAATAAGAAGTTAAATATGTATTTTTCATTTTTTATCCACTTTGCATGAGAATTTCTACCTCTAGCTTAGTAGGTCAAACAACCTCTCATAAAAATTATATGTAATCCCATAGTTCACCAGCATTAGGGGCAGGCTTGTCCAGACACAGAAGAAAAGATGCACGCAAAGTAGGAAACAATAACAATAAAATTCATACTACAAGAAAAGCCATTGAACATATCCCATCATATTTTCATCTTAAAGGTAATATTATTCCCATTCGCATATTTCAAAACTTAAGTCAAAAAATGATTTCCCCATATATATTGGTACAGAAATTTGACCCTGTTCATCAAACTATAAATCTTAAGCTCTTAACAATAAAGACTACTCTTATAAAGTAATCCTGAAAACTCTGATGTTACAATGAGAATAATTTGGTTAAGAATTTTTAAAGTATTGATTGACAAAAATGTGGATAAATTATAGCAACATATGCATTGAACTACAAATGCATATTAGTAAAAATTTATAGCAATTTATTTTTGATAGCAATGTGGAGAATCATCAAATAATGTCAAAATTTCAGTGAGACAAATAGCAATGAAATTTGAAACCACTTGTATGACAAATGCTCTTGCAGACCTTGTTGACCAAGATTTACTTGCACAACCAGACTTTGCCAAAGCAGGAAATAGGTGTAATATATATACAAGTCTGACTTCTCTCTCTCCACCTTGTTACAACAGATGAAACAAATATTTCATCCTGTTCTGAGAATCAACGGTAAGTGGTATTTCCTTTACTTCAGGATGAATATTTTATTATGCCAATTTATTAATAACTTGTTAGTGGCAAAATGATATAATTGATGCATTTATCTATTAATTTCAAAACTATGCTAATAAATTCTATTGAGTAATTATCACAATATACTTTTTAAGCTAAGAAGCTAACAAAAATAGCTCTATCACTTCAAATGTGAATTTTAATGAATTTTTTCATTCTAAAATTTGTAAGATAGTCCAATTTCTGCCTATGACTTTCAGGAGCAATTACATTAGAACTATTTAATAGAAAAAGAAAAACTATTATATGCCTGTGCATACTTCTGCATCAGTGACTTTTACTACTATGAACACATGTGGCTATGCATTAACGTAGACATTATTAGAATATATAACAATGAGAAGTCATCTTTGCTCATAGTTTTAAATTGGTAAAAACAGTTTATTAATGATCATCAACATAAAATATAATTTATCCCATGAAATGTACTCAATTCAAAAAGAAAAAGATAAACTTTCAGAAGTTTTCCAATCAAAAGTTGAACTACTCTGGCTGTCACATTTATGCAGGTAATTTTAGTATTATGTCTATTGTGTGTATTTTAAGAAGGCAGTTTCAACATAAAACGTTATACTTGTGACATAAGAAGTGATTTTGGAGAATATGCCATAGAACTGCCAAAAGCCAACATGAGAGAAATAACACACCACTAGAGAGAACATTTTATTTAAAAGGATTCATTATTGCTTTTCTCCCTGTGGCTAAATGCTGTTCAGGAAGATCTGGGAATGTTTACACTATTGCTAGAGAGGATCAGTGTTGCTTCTTCTGCTAGTTAAACCCAAAATCTAGAATGTCTGCCTGTGTGACTAAACTTCTGAAGGCGGATCAAAAGAAGTTAAATTGATGACAAGTTTCAAGCCCGGGAGCTGCTCTATAATGATGTGTGGGGAAATGAATCAGGGACCCTGAGTTAAGCTCAGACTTGCAAGAGGCAGAGGTAAATAGAGAAAAAAAAGTGTTGGAGTTTTCAAGTTGTGTAAATCAGGTACAGCTATGAATTCCAGTGATATCAAAACAAAACATGCATCTTATGAATTGGCAAGGTAGTTATTCATATTTAGAAGTTTTTTCAAGATTCTCACATGATGAAGTTTAACATTATTGCACACTTTGTTTTTTTTTTTTTTATTGCACACTTTGGATGTTGGCACAGACTATTTGCTGCCTCATAGACACATTATGACATGAAAGAAAGTGACCAGAGTCAGGATTAAATACTACATTTAAAGGTAGAAAACACTGTATCTCATACTTGTCTATTCTGTGACTAGTATGTCAGTATATCTATACCTATAATACACCCACTCCAAGCACATTTGCTGATGTTTTTAAAAACATCTTTTCCTGTCCTACATAATTCTTTAAAACTTCTCTATTATCCTCTTTGGGGAGTGAGGACTTTCAAACCAAAAAACCTGGATTTACCAGTCAGTTCTGCTACTTGACAGTTTATAGTATTTTATTATTACATCTCTGATCCTAGGATTTCCTATCTATAAATTGGGGTATTGGGTAACATTATCTACCACGCAGGTTTTTATTAGTTTGAAATGAAGCCCATATTGAGTGACACAGTGCCTGGCACAAAGCATGCCATCACCACATCTCTGTTGCAATTATATTTGTTACTAACTTAGGACAAAGGGATATTTAAATTATTTTATCTATTTGTAAATATAATCCATATACATTTACCTTTATAGGTAATGCTTAAATAAGATTTGGTTTATTTATTTAGTTAGTTAGATGTGTTAAACATTTTCACCAATCTCATATGCTTGATAATCTTGTTCTTCCTCTAGAATTTTTAATGCTATTTTGTTTGGTCTATCACTTACATTTTCTCATCATCTCCACCAGTCAATATCATTTATCTGCTCCTATAATAACATTAATTTTTTTCAACAAAGGTTTGAAGTCCATCTTATTAAGCAATAAAGATCCCTCAAGTAATAATCCTTTTTATTTTTCAGTACTGGGCATTGAACTCAGGGATGCTCTACCACTGAGGTACCTCCCCATGGTTTTCATTTCTTCTTTTGAGACAGGTTCTCACTAAATTGCCCAAGGTGTCCTAAATCTTGGTTCCTTCTGCTTCAGCATCCCAAACTGCTAGTATAAAAGGCATGTGCAATGGTCCCCAGCTTTTCTTTTAAAAGATTACTTAGTTACTATAGACCAATCTGAATTTTTATTTCAATTAAAAAGAATTATAAAATTACCTTAAGATTGATAAATTTAGTATGTTAGCACATACCAATTAAGAGCATGAAAACAAGTTAATTTACCAAATCTTATGTTCTTTGCTAGAGTTTTAAAATTTTCTCCATAAAACAATTTTTAAAATATTTGTTTCCTGGATAATTTATAGTTTTGTTACTATTATAAGTGGCTTTTAAAAATCTTATTTTTAGGTGAGTGCTGCTAACATATAGCAATGGTGTTTTGTAAGTCATTAGTGCCTCTTGCAAAGTAGTTGTATTCTCTAGATAGATGATCATGTTCTTTGAAAACAATTTAATTTCTCTTTCACAAGACTTACACATATCACACATTTTTTTCTTTTTAATTATTTTATCAGGATGTCTCAGTATTGTGTTAAATAATATCATTAGTCATTCTTTGCTACCAATATTAAATGCAATGTGCCTAGAATTTTTCTAATAACCATTATATTTGCTACAGATATTTAAAATATTCTTGCTACCAAATTAATAATCTCCTCTATTCTCCATCTTTTTAAAGCTATATGTATAGATTGAATTTGATAACATTTTGTCATATATTTTTAGTATATTAATGTAATAAATGTAATGTAATGAATTTCACCAATGAACTTACCAATATAGATTCATCTTTGCATACCTGTTATAACTGTACTTAATCATACTATTTTAATGCATTTTTTTAAATTGGTGAATTAATATTTTGTTTGCATTGCATTTATTAAATAGTTCTATACATCATTTAGTATAATTCTATGCATTCGGGCTGAGGATATAGCTTAGTTGGTAGAATGCTTGTCTCACATGAACAAGGCCCTGGGTTCATTCCCCAGCAGCACACACACATACACACACACACACACACATACACACACACAGATCTATACATTAGACCATTAAGCATCACTGCAATGAAATACCTGAGCAGACTAACCTCAAGCAAAGAGGCTTATTTACTTACTGTTTGGGAAGTTTAAGGGCATGGTGCCAGCATTGGCTCAGCTCTGGTGAGGGACCTCTTCTCTGTGTCCCACAGTGGTAGGATAGCAATGTTCAGAGCACATGCATTAGCAAGCAGTCATGTTCCCAAACAGGAAGCCAGAGTGGGGTGGGGACACTTTTTAAAACAATCCTCCCAGAGAACTGTACAGGTAGTATAGTAGAGCTACTTCACCCCATCCGAAGGGGTGATCCCAAGTCAATTAAGGACTTCCTTCTAGGATCCACTTTTTAAAAGGTAACCACTACTTGCCCATAGTGTCCCTGATGGACTAAGCTCTCAACATAAGAATCATTGGAGGGCAGGCAACATCCAAACCACATCATCCTCATCTTTTATAAGAATTAATCCCTGGATCATTTAAATTTTCTGCCACTTTTTAACTTATTATGTCCACTTTCTCCAAATGTTCTTTCTTCCTAATGTGTATTCTGAAGAATGGCAACAAGTGGAAATATTCCGGGATTAATTCCTAAAATGGATCTAAATAAACCCAGTAAATAAAATAAGCCAATTTTCATAAATGAAATTCAAAGATCATTAAAAACACTGAACTCATGAATATGAAACATATATTAAAAATATCATGATTAAATAGAGTTATATTAGGACTAAAAGGATGATCCAAAATTAGAAAATTCACTGGTGAATTCATCAAATTAATAAAGGAATCAGATGAAAAAATGTTTTATCATTAAGTTCCTACATAGAGTATTTTAAAAAAATAGAAGACAATAAATTAGAAAGAATTGATCATTTGGCAGAAATAGTAGAGTAAAAACTTATAGGAAATATGGCTTTTAAAAAATCAAACAAACATAGGTTTTGGAAGAAAAAAAGGTAAAACTGTAATAGCAATTATATTACATATATTTTAATTTTTCTCAGTTCCTCTCACACAATGGATTTATGTTTCCCTCATGTTTTCTTGCTGACCTGATTCCAGACAAAGTGCTTGTTCCATTACTACCAATATTTGTAATGACTAAAAGTGAAGCCATGATAGTATTGAGATGTGAACAGGAGCGAAAAAATAATTTTCATTACAACTTCAGGCTTGCCCCTACCCTGAAATACACACTACCGTACACTTCACATTCAACACACACCTAATCTGAGAAAATAATTCCTTTTCTTACTTAAGTGAGTGTTTCAAAACATGGTGATACTCCTAATATCAATCAATGTAAAGAAGCAGAAAAATGTGATAGATAGTTGAATCACTTATTTTCCAGAAAGACATTTTTCCCGCATAGATTTGTAATTAGTAATACAGCATCGACACTTGAAATTGAAAACCTTTGAAATCCCTGGACTTGGCTTTTCTCACCTTATCAGGAGAAATCACTAATCTCTTTGGAAGCAGAAAAAGTTTGATAGAAAGGTATATAAAAGGAGAATGTAGCAAAACAACTGTTTTAAAGTGAGAAAATATAAAACAATCTAGAGTCTATTATGAGCAAACAGCGAAGGAAATGTAAAATTGCACTACACACATTCAGAAAGTGTCTACATGCAAGAGAGAAGAGAAGTTTTGTCCTAATTCCTTCCCAAGTCTTCTTGCATGACTGTACTAAATGAATCTGCAAACAGTTCACATTCCACTTACACTACTATATGCAGCAGCCCTAGGGAAAGGGGATAGGTGGAGCTAAATGTGACGATGAAGAAGAAGAAGAAGAAGGAGAAGGAGAAGGAGAAGGAGAAGGAGAAGGAGAAGGAGAAGGAGAAGCATTTTTATGTTTGCCCCATTAGAAACGTTGATTCCCAAACCCACATATTGTCTAGATTCTTACCCATCTCTCACCAGACATGGGTCAGCATCAGAGAAAATAAACCATTACTCTTCATTTTTGCACACATAATAAAATATATCCAGTTCACACTGTGAGGTACAACTATACATGAACATCAGGCTTTCTTAATGGTATGCTAGAAAATGGAGGGCAGGAATGTGTCTTATTTATTTGATTATGTATAGCAATGCCTTATATGCTAAAGTGCACAAAACATGGTCAATATTTGTTAAAGAATAAAATTTAATTGTCTTTGATTTTAAAAAAGGAGGAAGAAGAAAAGATGCATTTTTTTTGCTCTCAAAATCTATAGGAGGCTCACTTGAGGCTGCTGTCAGAGGGGTATGCATGTATAAAGGCTAATAGAGAGTCCTCTGGAGATATTAAAACTCTGCAGTACCCCTGAGCAGGTACAGAATAAAAAATTCTGAGCCACAAGCATTGAAGATGGCATTTTGACCTTTACAGTCTCACAATAGTTATAGAAAAAAGCCAGATGAACATTAAAAAATTAGATAAATAAGATGGTGCACATCAATATGAAAACATGATTTAATCAAAAGTGTACTGTACAGACTTTAAATGATCTTATCCAGGGAGAAGGTCAGTACTTTTTGAGTTCACTTATGATTTTTTTGCAGGGAGAAGGACTTAGAAATGCTCTTGAAGGATGTAGTTTCTGTCAGGATTAAAGATTAACTTGATCAAAGGTATGAGAGGCACATGATCAAAGGATAATGAAGATATAAGTAAGCAAAGTGTCCTCACTAGAATTATGGGGAAAAAAGATTGTTTAAAGAGTTATGTCACAGATTGGAATCAATTATTAAGGAAGGGTGGAGAAGGAAGCCAGATTAGACAGAAGTAGAAGTGGAGATTTGGCATGGTGTGGCTTCAGTATTTCTGAGGCTACAAAAGCTTTTAGAGTTGTCTCCAGTTGAATGAAGAGGTCAAAAGATTTTACCTCAACACACACAGAGTGTTCACAGGGAGGGTCAGAAGCCTGTCTTTATCTCATGTAGTCCCTGGAGGCCTGGCAACAGAGGGGTTCCTTGATGGCTGAGGGAGCAAGTATACCACACGGTAAGAAAATACTAGTGAAAATGCTAATACCTGTAGCATGTGATGATTTCTATTTTTTTTCAAAATGCTTTCATATTAATGTATGTACTCAAACTTCACAAAGTCCCTGTGAAGTGACCATATGTCACCAATATTCTAACTTTGAATTCCACAAAGCTAGTTACAGATAAGGTAAGCATCATCAACACCCACAAATTCCCCAGATTCTTAACACTGAACCCTTTCCTTTATTACTGTACCAGGTACAAACACTTATGTTCCATCAGTATGGCCTCAGGTATCTCTGAAACATTAAGAAGTCTCCTTGTGATATTAATCTTTTGTGTCAGCTTCACACAAAATAATTTTTCTCCATGGTCTTCCTTTTCTGCCTTCATGATTATCAACTTGTTCTCCTAACTCTTCTTCTGCTTTTCTTAAAACTGCAGAATAAATAAGTCAACATTTTCATACTGCTATTACTGAAATTTTAATGGTGCATAAGTCCTTAAATTTCCTCAACCTTCTATAGAGAATAGATAAAAGAGTAACACTGAGAAAAAAGGATATGTGTCCTTCGTATTTATAGATGTGCTTCAGGAGCTTCAATTTAGCACTTCCAATTGTTCTATATGACCCCATTCTGGAGAGCTTCTGCAGCTGAATTCTCTTTCATTCTACTGTTAGGAAATGGCACATGCTAATTTCTAAATTGGAAAAAAAAATATCAATTTACAAAAAGGATGGCAAGTAACCATCAAGGGCTAATAGCAGTAGTATACCTCTAACAGGAATACTTAGGAACTATTACTAGCTCTGAATGGTCAACTTAAAGAAGCTATTCCTGGAGTCCAAAGTCAGTAACTTCACAGGTCAGTGTGGCATTAGCATCATTAGGTGTGCTTGAGGGGCTTCACTTCAGTACTTCCCTTGTTCTTTCCAATCCTACTGGAAGATGAGCTTCAGCAACACAATCACACTATCATTCTACTGCTGCATGTGGCACATCCCATGTTCCCCTATTGATCAATCTAGGATAAGCAGCTCATTACTCCCTGCACTTGTGTTACAGTGTACTGAGCATCTTAATGCAGGTCTTTGTTCCTTGTGTTCTGTTCTTCCAGTGATGGCATCATATCCAGTGCTGCTGTTCCTGGCTGCCATGCTGCATTCATTCTTTCCTGCATATGGAAATGAGGTATGGCTAAGGTGGCTTATCTTTTCAGAATAATTCAGGCAACCAGGAGGAAACACCAGGTCCTGGATCCATCTGCAAAAGTGAACAGGGCTACCAGGTCTAAGACATGGCAAAGTGTTCACTGGTAGCTCAGGCTAGTTAACACACCCAAGCTACATGAGTGTATAGTGCACTGGATATACATTTCCTCTGAATCAATATGGGCATAAACTTAAAATATACAACAAAAAATTCAAAGTGGAAAAAAAAGAGAGAAATATGTTTAATACTTATGAAAATGAAATTGAATATTGGATATATTATATAGTATCTATTATTGTTAATTACGCCTATTTTCTTTCTTTTTAAAATTGACCACCAAAAAATTAAAATTGCATGTGCCTGAGCCCTGTGTCTAGCAGGACAACGCATGTCTATGTGTTTAAACTAATAAATTCCTCCTATTCCAAGAAGTGTGCTTGTTAAATCCAATTCAGTGTCACCCCCACAGAAAATGAATAATATATGTACACAATCTCAAATTAGCATGACTTCATCATATACATCACTATATTTAATTTTGACAGATAACTGTGCTAGAACAATCATACTTGTTTTTTAAGCCTTAAAAAATTACTATAGGTCTTAGGTGGACTTTTTCCTATACTCTTATAACATATATGATTAGAAACCAAATACTTTATTTATAACATGATACTTTTCTTAAATGACCCCAGGAACAGGGCCAATCATCATGATTTTTGATGGGGTGTGTCTTTCCCAGAGAATATGTTTAATTTTCTCACCAGAAAAACTCCTGGATGTTAGATTTGACCATTGCTGTTTGTTCTCACACAGCTCTTGGCTTTTTGCCCACAAGTCAAGCTAGGATTCCCTAGGACTACAACTCAGTTCAAACCTCATTTGACACACAATAATAATAGTATTGTGTTAACACAATCAAACTATTAATCTGGAGACTTTTTTCTCATTATTGAGTGTTTCATACAAGTAATTTCCTGTCTTTGCAATTTTTTTTCTATAAAGATTATATTGTATGACTTTTCCAATGACCTGTTACCTCTCTGGTCTGTTTCCTGTTCATCACGTGTAAAGTTTTAAAAAGGGGAATGACAGAGAGATCCAGAAACATCTTTTGTATAGTCTTTTTAGATCTTGAACACATACAATTCATCCTGCCTTCTTCAATATGTCACAAAATTCCTCCTGTCATTTTTGTTATGTGGTATTATAATGATTTATTTATGCCATATTGCTTATGGAATCTAAACATTTTAAATTAGATACTAATTTTCAATTTTATACTGTGCACTTTTAATATTTCTAATCAGGTACTAAAAGGTTTATTCATATTTAAATAGAAAACCAAATATGTATCTTCATCAGTAGAATTTTTATCTATAAAGCAAGATGGTGTAAGAAGTAAAAAGTCATTACTTCTTTCTCAGAAACCCACATTTTTGTGTTTTAAAATGAAACTACATTAATCAGGAGTTTGAGGTCAACAGGAAATATCTAGGGGTGTTACTTTCTGCTTTGATAAAACACAGAAATTGGCCACTTTGCATTCAGTTGTCAAACTGATGAATTTTGTTGTGGAGTCCTTAAACTATTGCTGTAGGACATTGGGCATTCTTTCCACTTTAGTCAGTAGCTGTGCTGAGATCTATTTGAACAAAGCATCACAATGGCAATGGTCCCTGTTCTTAGGAACATTAAAGCAGGAGGGAGTAATGAACATACTATTAGATAACAGCAATAAAATGCGGTTACATCTATGAGAACAGAATTTGGAGAGTCTTGAGGGTACTCAGTATGGAGGGCTGGAGGATAACTGATCCCAAGGAATAATATGAAATCTAAAGCATTCCTGCCACTTTAGACTTATATTTGAAATTCCTGCTCATTCCTATAAGATAGCATGTTGTTGTGTAAATTCGGATCAGCAAATCACTTTTATCTCTTGTGCCAACAATTCACACAACCTCATTCTACTTTCCAGACCCACACATATACAAAAATAAATAAATAAACTCAAATATCAGCATGGGAATTAATATCTTCTCAGTTACATTTCTGGTAATAAAAAGATAGTCATCTATAGTCCATTAATTGAATGACTTCATTCCCTTCAAATTGCCTTGGACATTTTTTTTTAAATATGGTAAAATCATCTTTTGAGTGATCCTACAAAATTTGCTACATAATACATAAGTTCTTTTACTACATATGGAGCACTACATATGCACTTGGTCTATGCCTAAATATTTCTCATGTAGACACCTGACACTCTGTCAGGTGAATGTTACTCCTAAAGTCTACAATAAATCATGTTTGTCCACACTTAACATTTCCTTGCTGCAGCCTAATGGAGTGTTAATGTCTTCATGGTTTCTACCATGTACTTAATAATACCACTCATATAGTCAGAGAAAAGGAAACTTTTTCTTAAAACCAAAACTGGCATTTGTGGCCTCAGTGAATTTTTTAATTTGTCATGCCATAAATTACATCCCCATTCTCTAAACTTCAATGGTCTACTTTTCCATTTAAAAGTCATAGCTTTGGCTTAGTTTCATTGGCAATGCTTAACAACTAAAGTTGGTTTGAAATAAACACTTTTAAAAATGATTCTTTTTTTTTTTTTTTTTTTTTTTTTTTTTAATTTTTTATTGTGGGTTGTTCAAAACATTACAAATTTCTTGACATATCATATTCCACACTTTGATTCTAGTGGGTTATGAACTCCCACCTTCACCCCATACACAGATTGCAGATTCACCAGTTACACATCCATTGATTTACAAATTGCCATACTAGTGTCTGTTGTGCTCCGCTGCCTTTCCCATCATCCACCCTCCCCCCTCCCCATAAAAATGATTCTTAATCTCTTAAAAAATTAAAGATTTATTAATTATTACATGGAATTTTCAAGTATGCTAAAATAATTCTAATTGTGTTTCCCTTTAGAATCAAGATTTGAATGCTCTGTCAACCACTCGAAAGGAAGTTCAAAGTGAGATTGTAAATAAGCACAATGAACTAAGAAAAGCAGTATCTCCCACTGCCAGCAACATGCTAAAGATGGTAAGAGGTGGTAATTTAAGGAAGGTAGCTGGAGGCACTCTGAGCTGTGTAAGAGCAGACATTTGGTAGGTGACATCACGTAACATTGCGCCTTAGGACTCTCATTTGTCATTTCATTTGAGTTGTGTTATGTTCAAGGCAGAATTTCTTCATTTCCTTTTATAATGATTAAGTAACTTGTCAGCTTTTTGGAGCAATTTAAGTTATGGTAAGAGAAGTGAAACCAAATCCTTAGGTATCCAATGAAAGGCCACTGTTCTGCTGACTCTCCTCTAACCCTTAATAATACAGGAGGATCAAGAAGACTTCTTTTAGGATCAGATCAATGAAACAGTCTACTTTTCTGGCCCCAGCATCAAAGGCCATATGTCTCCCTAAATTAATCAATAGGAACAAAACAAAAATAATGGAAGGAATTAGGATGAAGTATGCCAGCTCATTTCTATAGTAAAAAATATTTTCAATATTTAACATGATTAACATGACTTAGGTGTGCCATCATGTATAAACCAATACCTGTCTTAGAATGTTCAGTTACTTAGGGTAGACACAATATGTACATTTCTTTGGAGCAAAAAAAAAAATAATAATATTTTTTTTTTCAAATTCCTCTATGGAAATTGTATAATGATAAAAGACCAACATATCCATTTGACTGCAAAGATTAGGCACCTTTGAGATTGGAGCCATTAAGTGCACATCTTTCCTTTCCTTCTTTTAGAAATGGAGCAATGAAGCTGCAGCCAATGCCCAAAAGTGGGCCAACCAGTGCAGTTACAGACACAGTGCCCCAGATGCCCGAAGAACCAGTATGTACATTAATAAATATATGTTGGACAAACGGACAATTAAAATAACAAGGGACCATTTTATGATGTTTTGTTAGAAAACTTTAAAAATAATACTGTGCCTTTGTCTCTATAGTAGAGAAAACACTGAGATCACTGCCTTGTACTAATTGTTTGTATTTCATAAATACTCACACAGTATCATCTTTGAACTTATAAATGAGCTCAGGAGTCAAGCAGGTCATGGACCACCTTTATTCATTTGAATAAGAAAACCAACTGCTTGGAGTAAAATGATTAATAATTAGTGTCATACCCCAAATTATAATTTCTAAATTCTAAACCAGTATTTCTTTAATAAAAAAGTAGCCTCTTTGTGTCTTAATAATGATTTTTAAGTTTATAACATATATTAAATTTGATCAAATTATTTCTGTTTTACTTTAAAAATATTTAATATATCAGTTACACTTATTTCCTTTTAAAAATGTGATGACAAAAAGTCTGTATATTCTGGGTGCCCACCAAGCATATTTTCTAAGACTAATAACCTACAAGACATGACTTTTACATCAAGGAGCGTGAAACAATGACATAAAATATCACATAAATGAACTATGAGATACCACTTTTTTTAATTATCAAAAAGACCTAGATAAATCAAGCTCAACTGGAAAATAGATATCTCACAAGTTTTAAGATAGGATCTCATTACTATTTGTATTACTGATAATACAATTTAAAAATCATGAAGAAGCATGATTATATTCAGTACAAGATTGAAAGAATTGGCCTAAAAGATGCCAATCTTCTGTAAAAATCTTCTTTCTGTCCCTTTTAAAGAAGCTATCAAAGAGTGGTTTACATTCTCTTTAAGCAGTATAGAGACATTACATTTCAACATCCAAAATTAAACATTTGCAGAACTTAAAAATACTGAGATATTTTTTAAAAATTGAGATTTTTTGGGCTGCAAGACACTTTTTCCTAATTCTAGGAGGAGAGTTTAGCCTATGATATTCTGATTGGCTGATTAAAGGGAAAATACCCAAGTGACTTTAAAAATACTGTCTGTTGCTTCATGCTTAGGGTACTGAAAGATTGCCTGTAAGATTTCTTTCAAAGTGTACACAAAATAATGATCCTTAACAGTTATTCACATTTTTATATATGAAAATCTCTAGCGAGTGTGGGCTAGAGCAGGAAAGAAATTGCAGGAGTTGGTGTCTGCATTCAGGATGATTACCACAGTAATCTGAACCCGCATGTGGCAAACACCTTGACGAAGTGACTGTATAAATGAGTGAGTCCAGGGAGAGCAGATAGTAAAGGAAGACTTCTCCATCTGCCTCAAGCTTTGCATGTGTGGCCAGCATACATGTGTTGGGCACATCTGGCTAACATATAGCCATAGGTGCTAAGGACCTGAGGCACCCTCCTTATGTATCATCCAGGCGTCAGTGACTTTGGGCACCATGTTTGAAGCATATGGACTCTGTGTCTGTGTGAGAGCTTCTATACGCGCATTGCATACTTTATTACTTCCCTCACGAAAGATTTGTTCTTTTATAGACATAAGCTGTGGTGAGAATCTCTTTATGTCAGACTATCTTCCTTCATGGTCAGAAGCAATCCAAGTCTGGTATGATGAGCACCATGATTTCATCTATAATGTAGGGGGAAAGACACCTTCTGCAGTAGTTGGACATTATACTCAGGTAAGAAAAGAACTGGAACACCTGCTGCTCTACATACCCTAGAAGTAAAGACTCTCCAAATGTGACCGATTCGAATATTGAACTTGAGGGAAGGCCTTAAATAGATATAGAATTGTCTGGACCTTTGTTGAGTATCTGGGCTGTCATTTTTCAATAGCTCACAGGCTTTTGGTAAAAATTAAAAATTCTCTGTATTTTATAATATTACTCTAAATGGATAAAGGAGAGTAAATGGACATGAAAATGTAATAATTTTAAAATGCTTTAATTTGATTCCATAAATTAAATATATCCATAAGGCATATGTAAACAAAGTAGCATTCTTTTCTGGTTTGTAATTCTTCCTATTTTATATTTTCTTCTTCTCTAATGTACTCCTATTTTCACTTATTGATATGTAGGTGGTTTGGTACTCATCTTTCCATGTTGGATGTGGAGTTGCGCTCTGTACTAATCAAAATTTAAAATACTTCCTGGTTTGCCAGTATTGTCCCTCGTAAGTGTACATTTTAGGATGTTTTGCTGTTAATATCAAATAATACCAAATGCACATTAATGTTTTGATTATAAAAATAATAATGAACTAAAAAGTTACTCAAGAAAAGGGGAAGGAAATGAATTTTAGAGGACTTTCTAAAGTTGAGACATACATAACCAAATTCTCAGAAAGACCAAATTCCCAATTCCTAGATTTCTGAAGCTCGGTCCTAATGCTTACGATTTGGTTTCCCTCTCCAGTGCCATTCCCCAGACTTAGTGTTACATTGTGAATACACGTGTAGTTGTGAATGATGTACAGTTTTCTGGATTTGTACTAACATATCTTACTAAGTTCACACACTAGAAAGTGAAAGCTTGATGTCAGATCAGGGGTAAAGGTGAGAACAAATGAAGCATGATGTATTTCACTGATTTAGTTATTCCAGTCCTTTCTTCTCAATGTTGTTACTCCTGCTTATCTAAAACCCTTGTGTTATTTCATTCAGAAATGGTCAATTCTTGAGCTTCAAAGTCTTTTAAGAGAGTCTTAATATTTTTCAAATTGTGAGGAAGATAACACCTTAAGCTTTTGCCTCTCAGAATTTGTGACAAAAACCACTGTAGGAACAATTGATCATGATCTTAATTTATAGAAAGAAACCAACCCTTTCTTAAAGAAATATGTTTGAATGTTCCAAAAATTTAAAACGCAATCCTGTGAGTATAATGAACATATATCCACAATCTGTCAGTTTTAATTTCTTTTTTTTAAAAAAAAAGTATTTAGTTTTTAGTTGTAGTTGGACACAATATCTTTATTTATTTATTTATTTATATGTGGTGCTGAGGATTGAACCCAGGGCCTCGCCCATGCTAGGCAAGTGCTCTACCACTAAGCCACAATCCTAGTCCCTTAATTTATTTTTAATACATATATATTTTTTTACACTGGAGGTAGAATGTGTTTTCAACCAAGCTCCCAACATGATTCATTTTGAAGTTCTAGATAACTCAGGTGACGTGGTATTCCAGTTTGAAAAGACACTATTCAGTAAGGTCCTATTGGTGTTAGGTTGAGAGTACTGAAAGACCCTAGGAGAAGGCATCAAATGCCTTGGCCAAGAGGAGATATTGAGAGCCAGACACCTGAAATAAGAGTTATTGAATAATAAATGGAGGCAAGGGGGAGAATATCCTGAACACTTATGTCATTTTACAAGTGCTTACATCCACGTAGCTATACTCTCTGTGCAGAGGCTGAGAGAGCTTCATTGTCTTGGCACTTGTCCCTCTTGATAAGCTGGGACAGCTTGATAAGCTGTAATCAGTTTAAGTAATTTTCACATGTTAATGACCAAGAGGATAAAATTCATAATAAGCTACAGGATAGTTATTGTAAGACTGAGATTGTCACCCTTAATCTTTTTTTTTAAATAGATATATTTTTAGTGTGGATTAACCTTTATATTTATTTGTTTATATGTGGTACTGAGAATCAAACACAGTCCTTCACATATACTAGGCAAGCACTCTACCACTGAGCCACAACCACAGCCCATCACTTTTAATCTTTTTCTAACATTCCCATTTTTGATAAACATAAAAATTTCACATCACACACATGCTACTTATAGACATTCCCAAATCTTCCTAAACCCTATTCCCTTTTTCAAACATACACCAAAAATTATTTGAAAATCAACAACCCCACCTGGAATCCAAAAACTACATTGAAGCTTTACTTACCCTGTTTCATATTGTAGAAATTATGACATTGTTTCATTTTTAATTGCAAAATACATTAAAGTGGTATTTTTCATACTGTACCCCTTTGAACTACATAATCTTCTTTTTCTCTAGGGAATGTTTTACCCCTAGCCAGCACCTTGTTGTACTTCATCTTAACAATTCAACCATGTCTGTTGGAAAATGAAGAGAGTGTTTCCACATTGAAATGCACTCTCAACACTTTAGACTAGTTATTCTATTTCAGTGTCTCAGGTTCTGAATTTACAGTCAAGGAGATTAGTGAAATGGTGAGTTATTCCCTTACTTTGCATTGTTATCTGAACACACTTAGGTAATGACAGTTTGCATTGGTTATTTAACATAAGTAAAAACATTTAATAAATATCTATGTATATTTGGTGATGAACATTAATCTCAGAGTATAAACTAAACAGAAATTTTTTTAAATGACATTTTTTTTTTCATTTAAAATTGCAGTGGCAATTATCTTAGTAGAATAAATACCCCTTATGACAAAGGAGCACCTTGTGGCAGTTGTCCTGGACATTGTGAAGATGGACTATGCAGTAAGTTCAAAGTGATTACCTTGTTAGTGTAGTAAAAGAGCACGGCGTTTTATTTTTAAAGAATTTAGAACTCTGAATGTAATCAGTTTAAGTGATACCTTCATGCAAACCAATAACATAAGAGTATTTTTAAGTACAAATTTTTCATGCTTCTGTATCTAAGCATTATTTGAAATGAAAACCCTATTATCATATATAATCTAAAGAATTATCCACAATTTATGTGTATTTATGACTATACTTAGCTTGTTATATATTGGCATCTTTGAAAATGTTTCCATGGGAATAATTCATCCTTGCATCAAGATTAGTGTCATTAGCTAGGAGCAGGGGCCTGCAATCCAAGAGATTCAGAAGGCTGAGGCAGGAGGATCACAAGTTCAGTGCCCTAAGCAACTTCATGGGCCCTGTCTCAAAATAAAAATAAAGACTGGGGAATGTAGCTCAATTGCAACCCTGGGTTCAGTCTTCAGAACCAAAAAATAAAAAGAAAAGGGAAAAGACTAATGTCAATGTCATTATATCAAAGCTGGCATTTTTAAAAGGGAAAACAGATACATATTGAAGGGTTTTAAATGATACAATATGGCTCAGTCCAGAGAGGCAAAACAAAAATAGCAATTTTTATATGCCAATAAATTTATCACAATTCCCTAATTCATCCATAATGTTCTTAGAATTGTTACATTTAATTTAAAATAACTTACACCTCCTTTCGTTAGTAATGTGTGTACATCTTTAAAAGTTAAAATCAAATCCATATATGGTATTATTTCAAATGGTTTAGAAAAGAGAGAGTAAAATAAATATCATATATTACCTAATATTCAGTATTATTAATGGAATTACAAAGAGTAAGGATTTGGGTTTGTAAAATTATTTGTGTTAGTAAAATTATTATGAACAATGCAGGTGACCAATTCACTAAGATTTTTTACCTTTCAAACTACATTCATCTGAGTAAATTATATCAATCCTTTCTGAATGAATTTTGAAACTATTCTTCAGCATTTTGATGATGTCAAACCTCTAACTAAAGGAAATAAAATCCAAGTGTCCATGCCTCGCTAAGGAAATTTGAGCCTATCCATCAGTAATGAGTATCTACCTGAAAGATTTTACACAGAAGTGTTATGATCAGGAGTGTGTTTTATAAAGAGTTCCTGGAGGTAGTATGAAGAAATAATAGAATAAAAGCTAGCTATGAGACAGTTGATAAATATGGACTCACAAACAAATGTAAATCTTTACTGTATTAGTGCCAAAGGAATGAAAAGTAGTAAGCAGCTGAGAGAGAGAGAGAGAGAGAGAGAGAGAGAGAGAGAGAGAGAGAGAAGAATAGTTAGTAATTGTCGGTTGTGCTTATTAAATGCTGATAAAAAAATAAAGAGAGTGCTGGCTATGGTGGTGCATGCCTGTAGTCTCAGTTGCTTGGGAGACTTAAGCAGAAGGGTCACTTGAATGAATGAATTTGAGACCAATCTAGATGACATTGGTGAAACCCTTTCTCAAAAATCTAAAACAAAAAGTAAAAAGAAACAAGATCCTGTTATTTCCTAGTTCCTGTTTTGAATTATTCAGTTGTTAGAACTGACATTTCTCTGAAACTGGGTCAATAGAAGGTTATGGGCTCCTGGATATCAACAAAATGTAAAGATTATAGATAGGATGATGAATATAATTTGAGATTTGTTCAATTTTTGTCCACTGAGGGGTGTTAGAAAATAGAAATGTTCGATACTCTATATCTTTATCTTTCTACAAAATTACTCCTGTGAGAAAGACTAGTGACATTAGAGTCTAGGTTAACTGTGTCCATAAAATTTCTACAATAATGAAAATATTCAGGATTTTCACTATGCTCTAAGGTAGCCCCCTTTTAGATTTCAATGACTATTGAGCACTTGGTATAAAACTGGTGTTGCCATGGTTCTGAAATATTACTTTTAATTAAATGTAAGATTGAACAAGCATATGTCTACTGCTATCATTTTGGATAACGCAATTCTAGACAGATTCACTTATGTGAATTTTATTCTATTTTTTTTTAATTTGGAATATATTTTATTTTTTTTCACAATTTTTATTGGTGCACTATAGTTGTACATGTGGTGGATTTGTTGCACATTCACACATGCTTTCAATATAACAATATAATTTGACCAATACCACTCACTAGCATTTCCTACTGTACATTTTTAAAATAGAAAGCCCAGTTTATCTTAGAAACATTTTTAAATCCTCAAATTGAACAAAAAATAAAGCAAAGTTTGTTCTTCTCAAGATTGAGACAATCATCAAAGTGTAATGAGATCAACTTGGTAGCTCACTTCCCTTCTCCAAATTCACATTGAATTTACTGTGTGTTGCTGCTATGGAGGAAAACGATAATAAGGTTTTTAATTTTTTTTTTAATTTCAGCCAATGGTTGTGATTATGAAGATGGCTATGCTAACTGTCAAGATCTGAAAAATGCACTAACCTGTAAAAATCCAATAATCAAGAATAGTTGCAAAGCCACCTGCAATTGTGAAAACAAAATTTATTAAATAATAAGTACCCATGAGCAGTGGTAGGTAAAGAAAGTCCAAATCATCTGTTGATATTTGATGTGAACTACCAGGAAAATTATGGGCAGGTTAGCTGCAAATTTTATTCCAAGCAGTGAAGAATCCTTTTCATCTAGATCTGCTTCTAATTTTACAGAAATCTTTTCTATGCAGATGATTAAAAAGAAAATCCATGATAGCAACTTTCGATTTTGATATATGAAATTTTTTAATTTAAATTTACTCAAGTTGAGGATTCTAAAAGTTATATTTTCCTATGACTAAAGTTGCTAAAAATCTGGATTAAAATTGAGAATTATGTTCCCAGAACACAATATACTCAAAAAACAGAATGTGATTGTCATTGTCACATGAATCCTGGGCTATAGTCATTCTTTCTTGTTCCACCTGAGTAACTCTAAAGTGTCCATGTATACTGTCTTTAATTCCTTCTCATTTATTCTTCTTCACACTCATCTGGATCTCAGTCTCATAATTAAATTAAAAGTGATATTCTTAGTTAACTGGCGTTCATTCTGCCAAAATCAATGAAGACTTTTGATTCTTCTTTTGCAAAAATTTTACAGTAGAATATGTCACACTTTCCTTTATAAACCTCTCTTCCCTTAGACAAATCTTCCTTAAAAAAAATTCAAAACCATTTAAGCATTCAATCTCCCCTCAAGAAGTTAGAACTCATTCCCATCCCTTTTTGAATCTTCTCTGAATTCATTGACTTACTTTCTAAGAATAAACAATGGAAAGGAAATAATATTCACTTTACAATGGATAAATCTGACAAATGTCATCCTACTCAAGTAATTCGAATTCAAAACTCTTTTATTGATGTTTGAAATAAAGTACTCTTCCTTGAAACACTTTCAAAATACAACTTTTAGAACAGAAAATTTTTATTCAGGATAACTACTTCAACAATTTGGACTATTAACAGGAAACAAAATGAAAGTTAATCTTATCAGCATGTTAATCCTTTCTAAGAATTGGTTTGAATTTATGATTATTTGTTTTTTTAATAATGTAATATTATAAGACTTATAATGTCTTATTAATAACATTGTAATAACATTAAATTTCTTATCCCTCACCACATGTATTTGTTGTATTTATCCCATATCTCAATTAACAACCAGTAACAGAAATCTGTGGGTATAAAGTATGGAAATATCCCAAAGAAATTGCTTATTCATAATTTGGATAACAATCCTTAATTTTGGACATATTAACATAAGTTCTTTGTATTTTCTAAAGTGATAGATTACGAAAACAAAATATGAAGACAGTAAATTTTATCTGAAATTTGTATAATGGCTCTATATTAAAAGGAAAGAGGAGCTGATGAAGAGAAAAATATAAAAACACGCAAAAATGTATACTTTAAAATATATGCATTGCCTATTCTATATATAATATTACTGTGTGGATTATTTAGCTGTTTACCAACTAATGCTTCACTGTGGAAAAATTATATAGCAATGCACTATCCCTAGTTTACATTTCCTGGCCATTTTTTAGAATGCAACTTAGTATTTTGCTGCTGTTATCAATAGGGAGATCCAGCAATTCATAATTAAAAACACTATGATTAACTCACAAAAATCAATGACTATAATGACCTATGTAACTACATTATTGGTCATTTCATCACACCAAATTCTTCCTAGTGTTATAAAATGTATGTATATTTTGGGGGGGGGGGGGAAACCAGGGATTGAACTCAGTGGCACTCAGCCACTGAGCCATGTCCCCAACCCTATTTTTGTGTTTTATTTAGAGACAGGGTCTCACTGAGTTGGTTAGTGCCTCACTATTGCTGAGACTGGCTTTGAACTCACTATCCTCCTGTCTTAGCCTCCCAGATGCTGGGAGTACAGACTCATACTGCCTCGATAGTAAAATGTATATTTGACATTCATTATCACATTAGCATTTTTTCTTACTGCTGCCATTTCCCATAGACATCACCAATATTCAGTGTTAATATTTTTTTCAATTTTAGCCATTCTTATCTAATGTAATTTCATCTCAATGTAATTTTAGTTTTCATTCTCTAGATATTGTTGAGACTGAGCAGTTTTTCATGTACTGTCTTATATCTTCTTTGTATAATGTCTAAACCAATTTTTTGCTCCTTTAAGATATTAAGCCTAAAAATTGTGATGTGTATTAGGATTCTCTAGAGGTACAAAACTAAGGCAGTGTATATATAATTATGAAAGGTTATTTATTAGATTGGGTAACATAATCAGAAGCTGTATACTCCCAGCATGTCTGCAAGCTGAAGAGCTAAGGGAACTAGTAGCTACTCAGTTTAGGAAGCTGGAAGTCTCTGGATGACCTAACAGAAGTCTGAGGCTAATGGCTTGGATAGATACTGGTGTAAGACTAGGCTCAAATGCTTCCAAAATTGGCATATGACATTTATAAGAAATGGCAGAAACAAGAAAAAATGTACCCACACAAGGTAAATCAAGGTTTCACAAACTGATAAGTTTTCTTCTTCTTCCACTTTTTGTCCCTTCAGGCCCGCAGCCAATTGTCTTCTGCCACACACATTCAGGTTAGGTGTTTTCCCGTCAGTTTACTGCTCCACATTCCAATCATCTCTAGAAACATGCTCACAGACATACCTAAAAGGGTGCATTATCAATATTATGAGTCTGTCAATTCAGTCAGTAGCTAAAATTAACTGTTACACAATATTTATCATTTAAGTGCTAAATGCATATATTTACCAAATAGCACTCTGTCATCATATGCATGTTTTATTAATTCTTTATCCCTGTGTATAACTTGTTTACATGTTTCTTGATGGTATCCTTTGATTAAAAATATTTTATTTTAATGAAGTTAATTTTTCCATTTTTATTTTATGAACACTACTTGAGGTGGCCTGTCCAATAAAATTTGCTTACTTTCAAAACAAATATATTCTACATTTTCTTCTGCATGATTTGCGAATTTCTATAGATTTATGATCCATCTTATATTATTTATTATTTGTTTATTTACTTATTTATTTACTTATTTTATGGGGCTAGGGATTGAACCCAGGGTCTTGAGCATGGGAGGCAAGCATTCTACCAACTGAGCTATAACTCCAGCCCTTATGATCCATCTTAAGACAAAGTTTTTAATATAAGATTCAATTTTTTTTCCCATGTGGATATCCAGCTTTCCCAGCCTCATTTGTCAAAAATAATTTTCTTTCCTTATTGGGTCATTTCAACACCATCTTAGGAAATCAGATGAGTGTCTAAGTGGGTCTCTATTTCTGACTTCATTACATTTCTTTTTTTTTTTAAAGAGAAAGAGAGATAATTTCAATATTTATTTTTTCAGTTTTTGACAGACACAACATCTTTGTTTGTACGTGGTGCTAAGGATCGAACCCGGGCCGCACACATGCCAGGCGAGCGCACTGCCACTTGAGCCACATCCCCAGCCCAATTACATTTCATTGATCTATGTGCTGTTCCTTGTATCTTCTCTTAATTACTGTAGCTTGAAGTTCTCAAAATCAATAGTATAAGATATCCAAATTTTCTTCTTTTGAAAGATTACTATGGATATTTTAGGCCCTTTATATCTCTATATAATTTCTAGAATTAGCTTGTTAGATTTTACGTACAAATTCATATATTTAAGTTTAATCAAAAAGATAACACATCATAATCAAATAGATTTTATTCCAGGCATGCAAGGTTGGTTCTATATATGCAAATAAATAATGTAATTCACTACTTAAACAGAATTATTTCACAAATTATATGATCCTATCAATAGATGTGAAAAGGACTGTGAGAAATTCAACACTCATTCATACTTAAAACATTGAAAAAACTAGGGATCAAAGAGACTTACCTCAATATTTTAAAGGCCATTTTTTACAAAAAAAAAAAAGCCAATATACTAAATGGAGAAAATCCAAAATCATTTCCTTTAAAATCAGAAAAAAGACAAGGTTATCAACTCTTCCCACTCTAATTCAATACAGTCCAAGAAACGTTAAGACAGCAATCAGGAAAGTAAAGGAAATAAAAGGGATACAAATAGGAAAAGAAGAAGTCAAACTATCTCTGTTTGCCAATGACCTGATTCTATATTTAAAAAATCTTCCCCACACCCAACAACAACAAAAATCCACTGGAAGTCTCGTAGAGCTTATAAATGAGTTCAGCAAAGTAGTAGGTGTAAGATCAATTCCCATAATGAATTGCTTTCCTACACTCCAATAGTGATTCACCAAGGAAGAAATCAGGAAAACCATCCCATTCACAATAGTCTCAAAAACAAAAACAAACAAACCCCAAACAGATAAATAAACAAACAAAAAACCTGGGAATTAATCTAACCAAGGAGATAAAAGGGTTCTATGATGAAAATTATAGAACACTGAAGAAAGAAATTGAAGAAGACCTTAGAAAATGAAAAGACAAGCCATGTTCTTGGATATGCAGAATCAATATTATCCAAATGGCCATACTACCAAAAGCAATCTACAGAATTAATGCAATCCCAATCAAAGTACCAATGACATTATTCACAGAATTAGAAAAAAATTTAAATTAATTTGCAAGAATAAGAGACTGAGATTAACCAAAATAATACCAAGCAAGAAAAGCAAAGCAGGATGCATCACAATAGCTGATCTGAATGTATACTGCAGAGCTATAGTAACAAAAACAGCATGGCATTGGCAAAAATTTGACATGAAGACCAATGGAACAGAATAGAAGACAGAGATAAAAACACATACCTGCAGTCATCTGATAGTTGACCAAGATGCTAAAATATATTTTATTGAAAAAACAGGATTTTTAAACAAATGGTAATAGAAAAACTGGATACCTACATGCAGACAAATGAAATGAGATTCATATTTCTCACCCCGCACAAAACTCAAATCAAATGCATCAAAGACTTACAAATTACACCAGAAATTTTCGAGCAATTTGAAGAAAACACGGGGCCAACACTCCATTGTTTAGGTTCGGGCACTGACTTTCTTAACAATACTCCCAAAGCACAAGAAATAAAAGCAAGCATCAGTATGTGGGATGTCATCAAACTACAAAGTTTCTGTACAGCAAAAGAAATGAGACCATAAAGAGAGAACCTACAGAATGGGAGAAAATCTTGGCTAGCTATCCCTCCAATAGAGGATTAATGTCCAGAATATAAAAAGAACTCAAAAAACATTTTATATATATATATATATATATATATATATATATATATATATTTTTCCCCAATCAATAAATGGACAAAAGAACTAAACAGAGATTTCTTCAAAGAAAAAACACAAATTGCCAAAAGTATATGAAAAATGTTCAAATTCTCTAGCAATGGGAGATATGCAAATCAAAACTACACTAAGATTTCATCTCACTCTAGTCAGAATGGCAGTGGTTAAGAATATAAACAACAATAAATGCTGGCAAAGTTGTGGGGGAAAAGGAACGCTTCTACATTGTTGGTGGGAATGAAGACTAGTAGAACTACTCTGTAAACAGTATGGAGATTCCTCAAAACTAGGAATAAACCACTACATGACTTAGCTATTGCTCTCCTTCACATTTTCCCAAAAGATCGAAAATCAGCATACTGCAGCAATACAGCACCTGAATGTTTGTAGCAGTACAATTCAAAATAGCTAAATTCATAATGTACTTGATTCCATGAGTAAACCTGGTGCCTGCCAAATGTTGAATGGATTAAAAATTGTGACACACACACACATACACACACACACAGGAGTATTACTCAGTGGTAAAAAAAAAAAAGAATGAAATTTTGGCATTTATCAGCAAATGAATAAAAAAAATGGAGAGTATCATGCTAAGTGAAATAAGCCAAACTCAAAAACTGAAAAGCTTGAATGTTTTCTCTCTTATGTGAAAGCTAGAGTAAAATAAAGGAAAGGAGGAGGGAAGAATAGGATAACATGAAGAATCAATCAAATACAAATTAATAGGAGTGAAAGAAAGTCTAGTAGAACAAAGGAAAAGAAGGGGAAAGGGGAGGAAAGATGAGAGGGAAATGGGGGAGGAGAAAAAGGGAGGATAATGAATTGAAATCAATTCCCATGCTTGTATGAGTTTGTGGTGATGAACCCAACTACAATGAGTAACAATAAAGCTCTAATTTAAAAAAAATAAAGTTGTCTCATATATTTTCATTTCTAATAAACATTTTCAATCCTAAGGAAATTATGCCTCTTTTCAGCACAATTTCTATCTTATACATGTAATGATGTAGAGAAGATAGAATAGGTAAGGAGTCTCATAATTTCATGCCTGGAAAAAAATGTTAGTATTGCTTTCAGTATTTTCACTGATATTCTCTTTGCTATGTTGCTATGGGAATCTCCTGCAGAAGCCACCAAGAATTCTTTTATGGTAGTCTGAGAAAGATACAGCAAAATAATGAAAACACAAAATCATCACACCACTAGAACATGTACACTGAAGTCTAACACCAAGCTAAGTCCTTAACAAAAATATTTAGCGAATCCAAGGAAAAAAGTTAGACTCTGGTGCCTTGAATAAATAAGATTTAATTGACCCATTATTTCATATTCTCCCTTTGTTTGGCACTTCAGAGAGTTTTACGTATCAGTATGATTAAGATTTTACAAGAGGCAGGGTAATGCTGGATTGGGGAAGGGGGGGTGGCATTATTATTTGATTTATTTTCTCGTTAAGAACAAGTGTAAGTGTCAAAGGGAATTTGGAGAAAAGAACTCACAAACCTCTGGACCATTCTTATTTGTGTACTTCACTTACCCAACTCACACCATGCCTTTACTTCATCTTCCCTAGCATTTTCTATCTGTACCTGCCAACACATTCCAAACGCAGATTGGCAGGACTCTGGACCAATGGGCAGGCCGCATTGCCTTCCCCGGGCCCACAGCTGCCATGTGGGAGACTCCGGACCCAGGAAGGGGCGAGCCGAGGGGAGGCGTTAGGCAGCCCCACCAACAAGCCTCCCAGCCACCCACCTAAGACCATTCTTCAGCACCCACAGCCAGGTGTCCACTAGCCCTTCCTACTGCCAAGATGTCCCTTTCTAAGAAGCTGACTTTGGACAAACTGGATGTCAAAGGCAAGCGCGTCATCATGAGAGTGGACTTCAACGTTCCCATGAAGAAGAACCAGATTACCAACAACCAGAGAATCAAGGCCGCCGTCCCCAGCATCAAGTTCTGCCTGGACAATGGAGCCCAGTCGGTGGTGCTGATGAGCCACCTGGGCCGGCCCGATGGCGTCCCCATGCCCGAGAAGTACTCCCTGGAGCCTGTCGCTGGCGAGCTGAAATCCTTGCTGGGCAGGGACGTGACTTTCCTCAAGGACTGTGTGGGCCCAGAAGTGGAGAAGGCCTGCGCCAGCCCCGAAGCCGGCTCAGTGATCCTGCTGGAGAACCTGCGCTTTCACCTGGAGGAGGAAGGCAAGGGCCAGGATGCCTCTGGGAACAAGGTGAAGGCAGAGCCCGAGAAGGTGGAAGCCTTTCGCCAGTCACTGTCCAAGCTAGGGGACATCTATGTCAATGATGCTTTTGGCACTGCACACAGGCCTCACAGCTCCATGGTGGGAGTGAATCTGCCCCAGAAAGCAGCCGGGTTCCTTATGAAGAAGGAGCTGGAGTACTTTGCCAAAGCCTTGGAAAACCCAGAGAGACCCTTTCTGGCTATCCTGGGTGGAGCCAAAGTGGCAGACAAGATCCAGCTCATCAAAAATATGCTGGACAAGGTCAACCAGATGATCATCGGGGGCGGGATGGCCTTTACCTTCCTGAAGGTACTGCACAACATGGAGATTGGTGCCTCCCTCTTCGACGAAGAGGGAGCCAAGATTGTCAAGGAGATCATGGCCAAAGCAGAAAAGAATGGTGTGAAGATTACCTTTCCCGTGGACTTTATCACGACTGACAAGTTCGATGAGCATGCCAATACTGGAAATGCCACCGTAGAATCTGGCATCCCCGATGGCTGGTTGGGTTTGGACTGTGGCCCTGAGAGCATTAAAAAGAATGCTCAAGTTGTGTCTGAAGCCAAGCTCATCATTTGGAATGGTCCTTTGGGAGTCTTTGAATGGGAAGCCTTTGCCAAGGGAACCAAGGCCCTCATGGATGAAATGGTGAAAGCCACCTCCCAGGGTAGTGTCACCATTATAGGGGGCAGGGACACTGCTACTTGCTGTGCCAGATGGAACACTGAAGACAAAGTCAGCCATGTAAGCACTGGAGGGGGTGCCAGTCTGGAGCTCCTGGAAGGTAAAAGCCTCCCAGGAGTAGAGGCCCTCAGCAACTTGTAACTGACAGAGTCTCCTTCTCCTGTTTTCTGTCCTCAGCCTTTAGGTTAACTCAGTGCTCTAACATCTCAGCTTGACTTTGGTTAAAACTACCAGATATCAAGACCCAGGAAATGGGCAGGTAGTATGTTATCCACTTCTTCTTACATCAGTGAAAGCACTTGTTCTCTTTAGCTGTGTCATGCCTTTGCCTACCCTCTTCAAGATCTCCTTTGGACCTTTGAACTTCACTGCTGTGCCTCATAGGGAGGATATATTCTTAAGTTGCCCATTAAAGTGAGTCAGTAAAGCTGAATCTCTCATTTGTCATGTTTTTTTTTTTTTTAGATAAATTATTGGAAAAGAATAGTTTGAAAACTCGTTAAAGATTGAGTGTCCAAATAAACTGAGAAAAATAATTAAATGTAAGAACTCATTACTATCATCAGAGTGCTTTCATAGAAAATGTCTTAATAAGAAAAATATAAATGAAAAAATATATTAAATCAAGAAGTTGAAAGTAAAGGAAATAAATTATATACAAAGAAGTTATTTTTGTGTGCTTGTGGATGTACACATATCTATGTTATATAGGGAGCTAGGAATCAAACTTGGTTTGTTAATAAAGATTTGATTGTTTTAATTGTAATGCAATAAATTCTAAAATTTTAAAAATAATTTTCGTACTTTTATGCATGAAAGATAGAGGTATAAAATCCTTACTATAAAATAGAAAAAAAATATTAGAAACAAAAATACTTATTAGACAATATTTTCCTTAGTTTTGTAAACAAAGGGCTGCTAGAGGGTGATGCTATTAACAAAGATCAAAGTACAGAGAAACTCTTCCCCATTATAATGTGCTATGTCCCTATAATCGAAGATAAATTTATTGTAGTCAATAGCATGAATAATTGAGCTTCAAATATAAATTTTAATACACCTGAAATGTCAAATTTTAATGAGACTATTGATAATATTATGTTAATCCCAAGGAAGAGGTAGAGTTTAAGGTATAAGCTTTAAAAGTAAAAAGACAACGTTTGAAAGCTTTAAACAAGTTAAAAGCACATTGCTTTTTCACATAAAAGTTAATAGTCAAGTGTTGGCCCTTCTCCATGGGATCATATATGTTATGGTTTGGATATGAGATATCCACCCAAAGATCCTGTATGAATGCAGGGATTCAGAGGTGATGTGATTAGATAATGGTAGCAGTAACCTTATAGGTTCATCCTCATTTGAAAGGTTCAGTTTGCTGGGTGGTACTTCTGGGCCAGGGGAGCTACTCAAAGAAATTGGGTCATGGAGATGTACCCTGAGGAATTACAACATGTCCCCCAGATCCTCCTTCTCTTTTTGCTTCCTGTCTGCCATGTTGTGAGCAGTTTTCCACCACGTTGCTCTTCCACTATGATTTGCTTCACCTCAGTTCCAGAAGAATGGAGTTGTGTAGCCATAGGTTTAATTTCTGAAACTATGAGCTCAAAAATAAACTTTTGCTCCTCTAGATTGTTCTGACATGGTGTTTTGGTCACAATAAGGAAAAGCTGTCATGTAGCCCCTGTAACAAATCTTCTACTTTGAATAATTAGGTTTAGTCCTTATCTGTAGAATCTGTCTGGGATTTTGTTACAGGACTAAAAGTCTGAAGGGGAAAACAAATGTGAATCAATCAGTTTTTTTTATTACTGCATATTAATTATACAGAATAAAAATTTCATCAGTACATTCATAAAAGTATATAACATTTTCATCATTTCCACATCCCATTATACCCCCTAACCCATACAGTATGAGTTTGGCTTTGGGTTTGTCCTAAAATACCTTTATTATGTTGATATAGATTCTTTTATCTAGACCTTTAGGACTTTTACCATGAAGGCTTTTTCTTGAAGGCTTTTTTATGTCATTTTTATCCTTTATTCTATTTGTATTTTTTTTTCATATGTTGAACCATCCTGGTATTCCTAGAATGATACCAACTTGAAAACAGGGTGTGGTCTTTTTTCATGTGTTGCTGAATTTAGTGTGCTGGTAATTTACTAAGGATTTTAGTGACTACGTTCATTAATGACATTGGTCTACAGTTTTCTTTGAGGGGTACATTATCCAGTTTTAATATCATGTTGATACTGGTTTAATAGAATTTTGAAGCATTCCCTTCCTTTTTGTTTTATGGAAAAGTTTGAGGACCTTAGGTGTGAGCTCTTCTTTAAAGGTGTGGTAAAGTCCTGCACAAATCCATCTGCTCCTGGGCTTTTCTTGTGTCCTAGACTGTGGGTCGTTATGTTATCAGCATCAAAGGATCCACTGCATGTATTCAGAGTGCTGAATTCAATCCCCAGCACCACTTTAAGAAGAGAGAATAATCACCAGTAAAAAGTTAGATGCAAACCAGATCTCAACATACAATAAAAAAAAATTGTTAAACACAATCTCTGCAACTCTAATCAAAGTAAAGAAAGGGAAGGAATGACATGGAATACTCTAAAAAGGGACGTTAATGAAAGTAAATTTAATGCTAACATTTAAGAGAAAAAGAAATGAGAAGAGAAAGAAAAAGGAGAAAGGAAGGAAATAAATTAGAAATAAGAAAAAAAAAACAGAAAAGTACATAAGAGAATTTTTGAAAAAAACAACACCATCCACCATCTGAATCTCTGGGAAGTGTTAGAAACCTATCCTCCCATGTCACTCACTACACAGTTTTCTATCTGCTCAGACTGCATATTCACCCAATAGCACTCTCTGCCTTCCTAGAGGAAGGAACTCTCTTCCAGCCCACAAGGAGTACCCCTAACCCAATTCAGGCATCATGTCCTCAGTGCTGATTATTATTATTTTTACTTATTATTTTTCTTTTTATTCTAAAATCCAATATTTCTGAGTACCACCCAGTCACTGACTCTTGAGTTGCATTCCAATGCTTTCCTATGGCCCCCCCACCCCATCATGCAGCCTCACATCTTTTCATTAGGTTCAATATCCTGGAGCAGTTGGTAATTGATGAGTACCAAAAATCTGCCATGTTTTGGCATTGTTTTATTTTGAATACATCATTCCAATATTCCAAAAATTATTTTCACTTACTATATTGGCAATGAGTCATGACATAAGGCCTATTTTTCAAGGGAGGCTTAATAATATATTCTCTATAGCTAGATAATTTGTACCCAAGTAAAAGTAAGTAGAATATCTTAATAACAGAAAGTAGAAGAAGAATAAACGCTGAAAAAAAATTAACAGTTTCTGATAGACTATCCTCTGGCCATTCGAGTATTCATGTACATTTCTCATCTCACATAAGAAAACATAACTATTCCAAGAAGGACAGTACAATCTCTTGTACAGTGACTGCATCCTTTGAAATTTGGATCTCTCTGGATGATGCACAATCCATTCAGTGCAGCACAGAGAATTCAATAGTCTGGCAAAGTGAAAAGCAGAGTCATCATTTTCATGCTCCTACTCTCCATACTCCATACAAACCAAATGAATATACAGTGGTAAAAAAGAAATAGATAACTTCAATAAAAATACTCAATTAAACCCTCTCCTCGGTCTATACCCAAAGAACTTAAAAACAGCATACTACAGGGACACAGCCACATCAATGTTTATAGCAGCACAATTCACAATAGCTAAACTATGGAACCAAACTAGACGTCCTTCAGTAGATGAATGGATACAATATGTGGCATATATACACAATGGAATATTACTCAGCAATAAGAGAATAAATCCTGGCATTTGCATGTAAATGGATGGCATGGCGTTAGAGAAGATAATGCTAAGTGAAGTTAGTCAATCCCCCCCCCAAAAAAAATGCTTAATGTTTTTGTCTGATTCATAGTTTGGTAGGGAAGGAGAACATGGAAGGAATAGATGAACTCTAGATAGGGCAGAGGGGTGGGAAGGGAAGGGAAGGGGCATGAGGTTAGAAATGATGGTGGAAAGCGATAGACATCATTATCCAAAGTACTTTATGAAGACACAAATTGGTGTCAATATACTTTGTATACAACCAGAGATATGAAAAAATATATATATTATATATATATATATTTAATATATAAATTAATATAAATATTCATATATAATATATATAAAAATATAAAAATCAATAAAAAAATAAAATAAATGAAAAAACATTAACATTTCTATTCAAAAAAATTAAAAACACACTTCTCTTTTCATTTTTATTTCGATTTAAGAATGTTGAGAGCTCAATTGTTCTAACAATGAAAATAACAACTATGGATAACTTTACTAGTTAAAATAATTTAGAATATAATTCTTCTTTTTTATTTTATTTTTTAAATACATGACAGTGGAATGCATTACAATTCTTATTACACATATAGAGCACAATTTTTCATATCTCAGTATATAAAGTATATTCACACCAATTCATGTCTTCATACATATACTTTGGACAATGATTTCTATCACATTCCACCATCATATAATTCTTCTTAACAAATATAATTAAATGATATTAAAAAATACTCAAATAAAATGCCATTGGTTCTTTACAACTTTAACAAATCATGGTGGACCAGAATTTCAAGAATCACTTGACCTGAGAATGGAAGAATTTCCATGGCTAGACTGATTGGAATCTCCTGAAATTTCTTATTCATTTTTCTTTCCTGGATCCTACTATGAGCAGGTGAGAAGTTTTTATTGCATTCTAACTTTCAAAACAATTTCTGAAGCAGGTATTGGAGACCTGAGCTATATCTGTCTCTGCATAGATTTCCTAGACTCCTCCTTGCTAACTTTCAGGAAACCAAGGACATCTTTACTTATCACAATTATAAGCTTTTGAAGCCCACGCTAGAGGCTTCTTAACTTTCTCAATAATCCAACTTTCTGAGAGCTGGACATGCATGGTGGTGCACATCTATAATCATAACAACTCGGCTGAGGCAGGAGGGTCGAAATTTCAGAGCCAATCTCAGCAGCTTAGCAAGGACCTAAGCAACTTACATACCTTGTCTTAAAATAAAAAGGGCTGGGAATGTGGTTCATGTTTAAGCACCCCTGGCTTTAATCCCTGGAATCAAGAAAAAAAAAAGAAAAATCCAGGGTTCTGGTATCTCTAATCCCCTACAAAACACTCAAAAAATCTCTTTTAATTATACTTCTGAACCCTCCCAACTCTTGCTTCTACTTAATTGATTTTTTTTGTTTGTTTGTTTGCTGGGACCACCTTGTATTTCACAGACAGCAAGCTGTGGCTATCTAATAAGTGAGCAAGAGAGCCTGTGATCTCGCCTGCCACTTCCTCATGACTTTGGTTGAAAAGTGCAAGTGGCAGGTCTCTTAGAAATGGCACAAGTGATGTTATTTCTCCTATTTATTATTGTATTAGGGGAAACTAGCTTTCTCAATTATGAAAGAACTAATTTCCCTAGTTTGTTAGGCGATTTTGGTTGCCTTTCTTAGAAAGCTCTATTGCATATATTTTTTGTTTCAACTGCTTCATTTTTCCTAGCTCTGTTCATTTTGGGTTGTAGTAATTTATGAAAAACCAGCAAGTAAGAACCAAAATACACGAATATTTGACCACTTTATAAACACTTCCCTTGAAACTTTATTCTCTTTGGGAATGTTGTGCTTACTTAGACATCACAGGCAAAGGATTTATTAAGTGTTCCAGCAGAAAAAGGAGCAATCGTTACCATCCAGTCTTCCATGTCTCCTTACTTACCTTCTCTCACCTGATTCTTAAGAAAATGTAACTTTTGTGAGCTTTATTAAGACAGCAACCACAAAATGATCAATTTCTACATTACACAATCTAAAAACTAGTTGTTCTAAAGTAAGGAAAATTTTCCCAAAGAGAACTCTTGTCAAACTCTGGAGACATGTTTGCTTGTCATGTCTGGAGGGATGTTATTGTGGTAACTAAGGAAGCTATCAAAAACCCTAAAAACCACAAGACAGCCTTCCACAACAAAGAAGTAGTCAGCCTTACATGTCAATAGTGATTGTTAGAGTCTGTAAACAAGTCAAGATGGCACCTGGCATTTTGCAGAGGGAGTGGTTTGTGAAGTAACGCCAGCGAGCCATTAAGTGTGGAGATTCCTTATTGGTTGACTGCTGTATCTAGTTTATGTTAATTAAGATAAGCTGTGTGGAATGTATATATACCCCTCCTGTCCTACAATAAATGGCTCCCATTCCTGCTGTATCAATGTACACAAGTTTCTCGTCACCCCCCAGTTATTTTGCCCAGCCAGCCGGACTGCGGCAGTGATAATGGCTGAGAAATCTTGATCTTGACTGAACTATGGTAATAAAAAGACTTAAAAATATAATTTCTAAAACAACATAAAAATTTTGCTTATTACAGCATTGCTATGGGTAAGTAGACATTGCTTGAGCTAATTCAAAGACCCAGTGAGTAAAACATGGCTCTTTTATCATCACTAGAAGAAAGAAGATCAGTTTGAATGTTGACATATTCCAGGCCACTGAATAGGGATTAAAAGATTCAGAGAGGCATTCTTTATTTAAGGAAGAGCATGGGAAATCATCCATGTCAGCTGTGCTTACATGCCCTCCACCTGAACTCAGTAATATGAGCACATGTAGCTAATAGGCCATGTGTTCTCTGACTGGGTGCTCATGGGCCAAGTTAAAGCTGTTAGTAAAAGGAAGGAAAATAAAGTTGCATTAATTTAAAAATGTAGCCAAGAGAGGAAGCTGTGAAAACTTTACAATACACTGGAAGATCCATGGAGAGCATGCTTTTGTAGATGATTTACCCTAAAAGAAAGAAAACCTTATAGAGAACAAGAAAGAAATTAAAATGAAGTAAGATGACAACAATATGACATGAGAGATAAACTGATAAACGTATAAAAAAATCACAGATCACAGATTCAAATGTTAGTACAAAATATTTAATGTTGTTGAAAGGAATAATCCAGCCTCCATGTCTCTTTACTTACCATCTCTCACCTGATCCTTAAGTAAATGTAATGTTAATTAATGTTGTTCAAAGGTGCTGAGAGAGAACTTGTTGACTAGGGATACTGTATTTGTCAGGGTTCTCTATAGGAACAGAATCAATAGGAAGTATGTTTATAAAAGGGAATTTATTAGATTGGCTTACGTGACCAGAAGCTGGAAAGTCCCCAAAGGCTGTCTTCAGGCTGGAGAGGTAGAGGAACCCGTAGTTGCACAGTCCAAGAAGCTGAAGCCTCGGAACAAGAGGGATCAATAGTGCTACCACAGTCCAAGACCAAAGACTTCTGGAAACTCCCTGGAGAATCACTGGCAGAGTCAACTTTGGAGGAGTGAAGAATCCAGAGTCTGATATACTCAGGTGATCACAAAAGCAATCCAGAAACTGTTCAAGCTGGGCACAGTGCCCCACACCTGTAATCCCAGCAGCTTGGGAGGCTGAGGCAGAAGGATAATGAATTCAAAGCCAGCCTCAGCAAAAGTGAGGCTCTAAGCAACTTGGTGAGACCCTGTCTTAAATAAAATTCAAAATAGGGCTGAGTACCCCTGAGTTCAATCCCCAGTAAGCCCCCGACGCCCGCAAAAAAACCTGTTCAAGGAGAATTTAGCTGCATCTGATGCTGCTTCCTTGTTCTTCCAACTTTGATTCCATTCAAGCCACCATCCTATTGGACGGTGCTGCCCATGCTTAGGGAGTGTCTCCACTTCAGTTTGCTATCCCACATGCCAATCATTACTAACACACCCTAACTGACACACCAAGAAGCCCCTTTATCTTCAGCATCTCTTAATCCAATCAAGTAGACAATTCAAATTAACTATTACAAATACAATATTGGGCAAAATAATGAAAAGCAGATCTCAAAAGAAGCATTTGTACATACATACATATGAATATTGATACTGTCATCTGTCATCCACATGCATATATTATATACTTATATATAATATTTTCTACAGTTGCAACCATTTCACAGTAAAAATTATAATTATGTACATTAAAATAGCTTTCTACTTCTTAAATTAAATTTCTGAAAATTAACAACTATTTCCTTTGATTTGCAGAAGTTTTTTAGTTTGATGATGTCCCACCTATTGATTTTTAGTTTTATTTCTTGCAATTTAGGAGTCTTTTAAGGAAGTTGGTTCCTGTGTCAATATGTTAGAATGTTGGACCTTGATTTTCTTCTACTAATTACAGAGTTTCTGATCTAATTCCTAGGTCTTTAATTCACTTTGAGTTGAGTTTTGTGCAGAGTGAGAGATAGGGGCCCAGCTTAATTATTCTGCATGCAGATATCTAATTTTCCCAGCACCATTTGTTAAAAAGACTATCCTTTCTTCAACATATATTTTTAGCACTTTTGTCTAGTACCAGATAGCTGTATTTATGTGGTTTTGTCTCTACATATTCCATTCTATTCCACTGGTCTTCCCGTCTGTTTTGGTGCCAGTACCATGCTGTTTTTACTATAACTCTGTTTTATAATTTGGGGTCTGGTATTCTGATACTTCCTGCTTTACTCTCTGAGCTCATTATTGTTTTGGCTGTTTGGAGTCGCTTATTTTTCCAAATAAGTTTTAGTACTTCTTTTTCTAGTTCTGGGGAAAATGTCATTGGCATTTTGATAGGGATTACATTGAGTCTGTGTATTGGTTTTGATAGTATGGCCATTTTTACAATATCAATTCTACCTATCCAAGAACATGGGAGGACTTTCCATCTAAGTTCATCTTCAATTTCTTTCTACAATGTTCTATAGTTTTCCTTATAGAGGTCTTTCCATTAAATTAATTCCCAGACCTTTTTTTTAGATTATTGTAAATGGGATAGTTTATCTAATTTCTTTTGTCAGCAGTTTCATTATTGGAGTATAGGAAAACAATTGATTCATGTGTATTGATCTTACGTGCTTATATTTTGCTGAATTCATTTATGAGCTCTGGAAGTCTTCTGGAGATTTTTTTATAACTTCTACATATAACATTATGTCATCAGCAAACATGGATAATTTGATCTCTTCTTTTCCTATTTGTATTCCATTTAATTTCCTTCTGTTGCCTGATCACCCTGGCTAAAATTTCAAGGACTATGTTGAATAGGAGTGGTAAGTGTGGGAATTCTTGTCTTATTCCTGTTTTTAAAGGAAATGTTTTCAGTTTTTCTCCATTCAGTATGATGTTGACCTTAGGTGTGTAATATACAGTCTTTACAATGTTGAGTTAAGTTCCTTCTCTCCTAACTACTCAAGTGTTTTAAACATAAATGGGTAGTCTACTTTGACAAATGCTTTTTTGGCATCTATTAATAAAATAATGTGATTCTTGTCCTTAACTCTACTTATGTGATAAATCACATTTATTGATTTATGTATGTTGAACCAAACTTGCATCCGTGAGATGAAACCCCTTGATCATAAAGCACTGGATTTTTAATATGCTTTTTATTCAGTTTTATAATATTTTATTAAGAATTTTTGCATCTATGTTCATCAGGGTATTTGGCCTGATGTGTTTTTTTTTTCCTTTGATGTGTCTTTGATTTTGGTATCAGGGTTATGCTACCTTCATAGAATGAATTTGGGAGTGTTCCCTCCTCCTTGGTTTCATGGAATAATTTGAGGAGGATTGGTATTAATTCTTCTTTAAAGGTCTGGTAGAACTGGTCTGAGAATCCCTCCCTGGGGTTTTCTTTGTTTGAAGACTTTTGATAACTTCATCAATTTCCTTTATTGATATGGGCCCATTTAAGTTTCCTGCATCCTCATGGTTTAATTTAGGTAGTTCATATATCTGTAGGAATTTCTCAATATCATCTAAATGTTAAGAGTGTGAAGAGAGAGCCTACAGGAGAAGATATTTTCCTCCTGCTCCTCAGGACATTAATATCCAGAATATATAAAGAAGTAAAAATCTTAACAAAAAAAGAAAATGACCCAACAAATAAATGGTCAAAAGAACTAAACAAACACTTCTCAAAAGAAGAAATATGAATGACCAAAAAATATATTTTAAAAAAATGTTCAACATCTCTAGCAATAAGAAAAATGAAAATTAAAACCACATTGAGATGTCATCTGACTCCAGTCAGAACAGCAATTATCAAGAGTATAAAATGTATTGGCAAGGATGTGGGGAAACAGTTACACTCATAACTTGTTTGTGAGATTGCAAATTAGTGCAACTACACTGGAAGGCAGTATGGAGTTTTCTCAAAAATATAGAAATGGAACCACCATATATCCTGAATGTCCCAATTCTCAGTTTGGATCCAAAAGATCTAATCAGAATACTATAAGGACACAATATGTATAGCAGCACAATACACAATAGCCAAACAGTGGAACTGATCTAGATACTCTTCAACAGATGAATGGAAAAAAATGTGGTATATATACACAACTGAGTATTACTCAGCCTGAAAAAAAAATGAATGTCATTTTCTGATAAATAGATGTAACTGGAGATCATATAATGATAAGAGAAATAAGTACAACTCAGAAAGTCAATTGCTGAATGTTTTCTCTGACATGCAAAAGGTTAGTCTCAAGTTAGCAGGGAAATGACAGAGAAAGAGAAAAGAAATGATAGGGTGTTATTAAATTAAAAGAAAGATGGGGGAATAGAAGAAGGAGTTTGAGGGGGAGGAAAGAGGGACAAGATAAGGAAAGAACAGTGCAATGAATCTGACCTAATTTTC
Organism: Marmota monax; assembly: GCF_021218885.2. Classification (NCBI taxonomy): domain Eukaryota; kingdom Metazoa; phylum Chordata; class Mammalia; order Rodentia; family Sciuridae; genus Marmota; species Marmota monax. Next base: position 18,786 of record NW_026692893.1, on the reverse strand, counting down.
CAATGTACATATATGAATGTGCTACAGTTAATCTCACCATTGTGTATATCCACAAGATACTGATTTTTTAAAATTGAAATAAATAGATCAATAGTAGAGCAGAGGAAAGGGAGGAGATAGAGCAACAAGAAAGAACACAAGGGTGGGTATTGGAGGTTTAATTGGAATAAATTATAACCCATGTATTTATAATTATGTCAAAAAATATCATTTTATGTATAACTATTATAAACCAATTTTTTTAGAATTAAAATTAAGGTATTACCACAAGATGGCAGAATGGCCTTGAATTTTTTTTATTCAGGCTTACATTGTAGGGTTTGTTTTGTCCACACTTGCAATTTATATTATTTAATTCATGTGCTTAAAGTTGGCTATTCATTTATTTTCTGTGTATTTTACAAAGTATCTTTATAGAAAGAGCCTCCTTCAAGCAGAATTTGCTTAATAAGGCTGTAAGAAAGTCAATTGAAAAATAAAATTAATTGCAACTCTTCATGGCTTTATGCTCCAACTAACATTTTTCTATTACTTTAAAGTAATTTCCATTCTGAATAAGTTTGGAGGAGACTCCTAGAAACAAAATTTGCAATCCCTAAATCAATACACATTCATGTTAAAATTAGAAAGATAACAATATTAACTAAAGAGTAAAATAAAATATTTGGAAAGTGTCTAATTGGCAGGCATATAAACTGATATAAAACAAGAATATGTTTTAGTTGGCATCTCTTTGTCTTAGAGCCCGATAGGACCACTTGGGGTTTCCTCCCTTCTCTGTGACCTGAATAGGCAGTACTTAGGACAATTATGTCTTTATTTTCTTAGTGTTTTTCTATCTCAGATATTGTTTCATAGATTTTTCCCATCTTGTCAATGGTTGCAGATGAAGGATTCAGTCTAGTCTCCCAATCTCTGCTCTTCCATCCAAGACACCAGTAAGGACTAAATATCACTTTATTTTAATTTTATTTTTGTACTTGGCATTGAATCCAGGAGCACTTAACCACGGAGCCACATTCCCAGCCCTTTTTATATTTTATTTTGAGGCAGGATCTCATAATCCTCTTGCCTCAGCCTCTGGAGCTACTGAGATTACAAGCATGTGCCACTCATTCAACTTTTTAAAATTTCTTACATTAACATTATTTTTATTATCCAGCTGAGTTTAATGTGTTATTTTTATAACATTTTTATTAAATCATCATAATTCTGCATAATAGCTGAATTAATTATGCCATATTTATACATACACATAGCATAATTTGACTCATCTCATTCACTTATCCCTCCACTTTCCTCTCTTCTTCCTTTCCCCTGAACTATTTGCTCCACTCTACTGATGTATTACTAGTAGTAGTAGAAGAAGTAGTAGTAGTACTATTATTATTATTTAAATTAGTACATTATAGTTATGTACAAAAATGAGATCCAAGGAAGAATAACAATTCAGGCAGAGTCCAGAATCTATCAAATCCCTGGAGGGGAAATGAACATTCACTGAGAAATGTGTGCATTTGAAGCAGTGTGATAAGAATTTTGTCATCAGGGAATATTGTCATTTGCTTGAGACACACAAGGTACTAATAGCAGAAAATAATATTTCTGGAGAAAGCTGATAGGAGGAACATCTATGAGATAGATAAGGCAATCAAATGTAGAGGAGCAATGATGAGTTGAAGGCTGGCTCTTCATTAACCCTGAGAACCATCCATATCGACATAATTCTCTCTTTTCAAAAGTTTACCTAGACCCAACCCAAGACAACAAAATGTTAAAAATTAGAAGACAGCACGTGGTCATCCTATCTAAAAAGTTCTCCAGCAGGCAGGAGGGAAATCTCTTTTCTCCTAATAAAAGAAATTTGCCAACGATATTATCACTTAAGTAAACAATATGACTGACATCACACAAAGTGATCTTTACAAGAAGACGTATAATTTTAATTTGTTTGCCGAACCCAGGAAGGTCATAAAAATTATTTCTGGCTTAAATTTACAATAACATGAACATGGGTCACTTCTATTTTAAATAAGTTGGAATAAATGTTAAAATACCAAGCTTGAAATTTGTAACCTGATGAAATCTAGATTTTTCTCACTCAGAATGTAAGTATTTCAGAGATAATTTTTAGCCTTTAAAACGTAGAAATTTACAACTAGATTTAATCTACAACCTTCATTTTAAAGGTGAATGAGAAGTCATATTAAAAAAAGGTTAAGAATTAGTTCCACTGACATAAGCATTGACTTGTGGCAAGGAATGACATTCTTAAGCATAATGATTAGAAGGCCAAAGTCTAGGAAGAACTTGAAAAAGCTGTGTGTGTGTGTGTGTGTGTGTGTGTGTGTGTGAAAATTTGTAACTACTTTGGTCGAATTTTCATATTTTCATCTTTCTGGGATAGAGATATATTGTATGGTACAGGAATGCTGCCCATTGTTATGGTCTGAATTTGAAATGTCCTGCAGAAGCTTCTGTGGGAAGAATTGGTCCTAAAAGCACGTTTCGGGGTTGGAGCCTTTAGAAGGTGTTGGATCTGAAGCCTGTGACTTCATCAGTGGGTTAATTTATTAATGAATCCATAAATCAGTGCACTGCTGAAAGGTGGCAGAAACTTTAGGAGCTGGGACCTATTTAGAGGAAGTAAGTCACTGCAGGCATGCTTTTGAAGGTTCCATTTGACAATATCCACTCTCTCTTTCTCTCTTTGCTTTCTGGCCACCATGAGCTACATAGCTTTCCTGTGTCATGTACTTTTATCATGAGACAATGCCATAGGCCTAAAAGTAACAGGGCCAAGAGACCACAGAAAAAAAAAAACTTATAAAATCATGAGACAAAATAAGTCTTTCCTCCTTTAAGTTGATTTTCTCAAGTGTTTTGTGACAACAACAAATATAGACAATGGGTACCAGGAGTGGATTGATTGATGTGACTATACATTACCATGTGGTTCAAAAGTCTTCGATATTGATTTTGGGGAGAAATTTGGAAACTTTTGGAGAAACAGGCTAGTAAAAGCTCAGAATATTATAAGATTTAAAGTGTTTCTGGGGAGAGTTCAGAAGACTAGAATGTTGATAGTAATGCAGAGAGTAAAGACTGTGCTGTGGGATGTTTTCAAGATGGCAGAATAGAGAAGGTCACTTTCCTGACTGCTCCATGGCATGAAAACAAGAAAGCTGATAAGGGACTTCTCAGCAAAGTGGGTGAGCAAAAGAAAGGGGGAGGGATTTTACTGGAATTTAATACTGGTCTTTCAAAGCAGATCTGGGACATAAGAGGATGGATATAATTAAATAAGGAAGAAATCCCCAGGGCCACAGCTGCTGTCATGGCTGGAGGGAACAGTAAGAGTGGTCCCTCTGTAGGCAAAGTGGAGAAATAAGGGAATTAAAGGAACTCACATTTTTAGGAGGCCTGAGGCATAACTGAGTACAGAGAGTTTAGAGATCAAAGACACTGCCCAACTAAACTGAAAGGCATGTTGCACAATATCCTTATGCAGGAAAAAAAGCCCCACCTCTCTAGGCTGCATGCACAGGACAGAGGAAGGAACCATTTCACAGCCACAGGCCAGGGGCGGGCAGATGGAGGAGCTGATTCCTGGCAAACCTGAGGAGTCTGGCCTGAAATATGAGCCTGGCAAACCACACTGAATAATATAGAGTGTTCTAGAGTGAACAGGAGAAAATCAAATGTGGAGAGAGGTTGAAACAAGGGACTACTGGTCATGGAAACCCACCTGGTTCTCCCCAGTCCCCTCCAATCCAGGTGCTTGCCAGATCTGCTGGGAGAGATGCACCTGGCTGAGAATCTGAAAGAGTGAGGGTGGTAGAGATTGAGTTTGGAGACTGAACCTGAGGCCAGGAAACATGGGGCCTGCAAGTGACACAGTGAACTAAGAATTGGCTCCTGCACCACATAAGTGCAACCCAGGGGAGATCCCTGGGGTGCAGTCTTCTAGTATAGACCAGCAATTGCTGGCCTGGGAAGTGCACTGATTTAAAATCTTTAGGCAAGTTGACATTCAGTGAAGAACCTGAAGGCTACGTAAGCCTAAACCTGTCTTTAGGTGTTCTGCCTGTGTGATTATTTTTCTCTCCAGAGATCCCACCTTGAGGGTAGAATAAGAATCACTTCAGAAGACCCCATCAAACATTGCTGAGAAGGGAAGCTGAGAATCTTTTGAAATCCAATGGAAACAATTATTTAACTTTTCATTGGTATCTTTCCACCCCTTTTGTATTTTCTCTGTTTAATTGTGACCTTAACGGTTCATGTACATTTATAAATATTCATATTAACAAGGCCCTATGCAATTCGGGGAGACCCTGCCTCTAAATAAAATATAAAATAGAGTTGCAGATGAGGTCTATTAGTTAAGTGACCCTGGATTCAATCCCAGTACAAAAAATGAGTAGATAGATGAATCTATAACACAATTAATAAATGGGCAAAGGAACTGAAGATACACATCACAGAAGAAAAATACAAATGGTCAAAAATATTTTCAACATCTCTAAAAAATTAGAGAAATGCTAATTGAGATTACACTGATTTTATCTCACTCTAGTCAGAAAGGCAAATGAATGGATAAGGAAAATGTGGTACATATATACAATGGAATATTACTCAGCCATAAAGAAGAATGAAATTATGGTATTTGCCAGTAAATGGATGAAACTGGAGACTATCATGCTAAGTTCAATGAGCCAATCCCAAATACAAAAGGATGATTGTTCTCTCTGTTATGTGAATGCTTACAAATAATAAAGGTGGGGAGAATAAATTTCACTGGATAAGACAAAGGGGAATAAATGGAGGTGTGTGATGGAAATAAAAAAGACAGTAGAATGAATCAGATATAACTTTCTTATGTCCATATATTAATATACAACCAGTATAACTCTACATTCTGTACGACCACAAGAATGAGAACTTATACTCCATGTATGTATAATATGACAAAATGCATTCTACTGACATGTATATCTAAAAGAACAAATAATTTTTTAAAATTATGTGCTGCAGAAATTTCAATAGAAATGAACACTCTATTGTAAATTTAAAAAATCCAAACTACAGCAAATATGAATATAGAGATGCAATTTCTAGAGGCTGACAAGGTGATAGCTATGGATGAATAACAGGTACCAAAGCATGGTAATGTAAAAGTAATAAATTCATTATTATATAATTTGTAAATAACTAAAAAGAGCTTGAAGGTACCAAATGCAATGTAAAGTTAAAGAGATGAAAATGTAAATTATCCTGATTTCATAAGAATACATTTTATATATGTATAGTCTACCTCATAAATATTCGCAATTATTACATTTTAATCAAATATTTGAAAAAATGCTTGAGATGGAAATGTTAACTACCATATTTGTTTTCTCATTACATAGTATATACATGTAGAAAATTATCCTACTATACCCCACAAATTTTTTATAATTTCTGTAATAATTATTTAAAAAGCCATGCTATTTGAAGAACTAACCCCTTTTTTCAGGTACGGCTAGACTTTCCTTGAAACCACAATCTTCTTTAACTATTTGACCCCCCTGTCCTAACTCACTTCATCACAGATTTTTTGCTGAGTTGCATCTCATCTACAAATCACAGACTATCTGATCAGTGTCTCAGTTTCTGATTAAAAAAAAAAAAACTTAAGGTGTGTGTGTGTGTATGTGTGTGTGTGTGTGGGTGGGTGGGTGTGTATGAAAGAGAGAGACAGTGAGAGACAAAGACAATAAGAGACAGAAATGGAAACTGATCATTCACTGAAGAAAATTAAACATCAATAACTTGCAATTCAGATATTCTATATATGCACTTACACATATAATTCCCTAATTTGGAGTAACACCAATTAAATGGCATGTCTATGGAATAGGCAGTTTGAGTTATACATTTCTTAATACAAATTAATAAAGGTGAATATAATATAAACATGAAAATGAATAGAGATCATTGAATTGTGGAAAACATGGTTCAATCTATATACTAACATGTGCATCTAGAAATTCCTACCAGGGCTGTGTATGTGCAACCAATTCATATTCCTCCATTTATTTAAAAAAAAAAACAATAGTTAATATCATTGCCCATTAGAGGTACAGGGAATCTCTTATCATTAGTCCATCCCATTTCACTTGTGTGATACGGCAACAAGCTTGTAACAATCAAAGCCATCTGTAGATTAAAAGACTTTAATGACCATAATTTAGCATGTAGCTCAGTATTATTTTGAACCTCAAACTACCAGCAAAATTAGTTAATATAGGCATACAAAAACATAGCCATAAGCTCTGTTGCCATTATGTTCCAAAAGACACTAAAACCTATACTTTCTATTTACCAAGGTGAAATATAAAATCATTTCCAAAATAATTACATATAACAGATTACAAATGAATGTTTTAGATATCTGTATAAAAATTTTGTGTCCCTAAAGTTCACAAAAATCATAATCTTTGATATATTGTAATAGAAGCAATTCTAAAAACTCTTATTCTATGATGAGAATAATTTGGTTAAGAATTTTCTAAGTATTGCTTGGCAAAAATTAGATATATTTTAATAACATCTCAGTTTCAAAGAACAAAGTATGTTAATAAAAATTTTATAGAAATTTGTAGAAGGTAGCCATGTCATCAAAGCACAAAAAAATTATTAAGACATATAGTTATGAAATTTGAGATTGTTTATATGATAAATGTTCTAGACATCATTGGTCAAGATTTATGTACATAATCCAACTATGCCAAAACAGAAAAAATGGGTAATCTATACTGGTCTTAGCTCTCTCTCTTCACCTTCCCTCTTACAGATGAAACAGATAAGTCATCCTTACAGGAGAATCAATGGTAAGTAGTAATTTATTTCAAAATGAACATTTTATAACTTGTTGGTGGCCAAATAATGCACTTTATTTTTTTATGATTTCAAATTCTATGGATAACTTTCACTGAGGTAATTATTTTGATAAATTTTTTTAAACTAAAAATGAAAATATAAGTAGCACCTACTCAAAAGCTAATTTATGCAATGAAATATTTAGATAAATTTTCTTATTCTTAAATTAGTAACAATTAATTTTTATCTCTATGACTTGTGTAAATAATTATATTAAAATTATCTTTAATAGAAACATGGAAAACTATGGTTGTTCCTGTATCAGAAATTTTCACTGATACGGACACATGATTATGCATTAATACAGACATGATTAGAATAAAAATAAGAAGTCATACTTGCTTTATAGTTTGATGTTGGTGAAAAAAACTATAGCAATGACCTTGAAACGAAAAATATTTTTAATGATTATCAACATAAAATACAACTTACTTTGTGAAACACACTCAATTCAAAATGGACCCAAAAACTTAGATGTTTTCTAACTGTTTTACTCAGCTTTTTCACTGCTGTGACTAAAGACCCAACCAGAACAATTGTAAAGGAGGAAAAGTACATTTTGGGCCTCACTGTTTTAGAGGTCTCAGTCCATAGACAGCCAGCTCCATTCCTCAGGGCTCAAGGTGAGGCTGAACATCATGGTGGAAGAGTGATGGAGGCAAGCAGCTCACATGATGAGCAGAAAGAGCAAGACTCTGCTCACCAGATACAAAATATATACCTTAAAAATGCATTCTTCATCTCCTCCATCCACACCCTACTTGCCTTCTGTTACCACTCAGTTAAATCCATCAGGGGAATAATTCACTGATAGGATTAAGACTCTCACAGCCCAATCATTTCTCCTCTAAACCTTCTTGCGTTTTAACTCACATGAGCTCTGCACATCCAAACCATAATATTCTGCCCCTAAAAGCTCATGACCATCTCACAATGCAAAATACATTTAGTACATTTCCAAGAATCCCTATATTCTCAACAGTTTCAAGATTGCCCAAAAGTTCAAGTCCAAAATCTCCTCTGAGACTCAGGACAAGCTTGCATTGTGAGCTCCTGTAAAAAATAAAAGCAATTTATAAGTATCCAATATATAAAGGTACAAAGTAAACTTTTTCATTTACAAAAGTAGGGGCATAGAATCAAGGGATGGGACCAAAGCAAGATTGAAATCCAGCTGAGTAAACAAGTCCTATAGGTCCACTTGCAGCATCTGGAGCACAAAGCATCATGATGTACTCACCAATTTGAAATATAGGTTAAAAATATCATGATCAAGTAGTTATATCAAGACTATAAATATGATTCCAAAGTAGAATATCCAATGGCAAAATTAAACACGTTAATAAGGAAATCATGACAAAAATGTGTTACTAATTAGAATCCCTACATATATATTTTCAAAAAGAACAAAAATGTATAGAGGAAAATATGATTAATTTGTTAGCAATAATGTACAGGCAATTCTTAGCAAATATGCTGGATATTTATGTGTGTACAACCCAAGTGTTGGGAGGAAATGGAGGTGTAACACTGAGACTACTATTCACATATCTTTATTTTCTTCAGTTCTTCACAAATAATGGTTATTATATTTCCCTGATGACATCTTGCTAATATGTGGCACCAGGGCAAGGGCAGAATCTTCCAATGAATGGGGAACAGCGGTTGTCTTGAGGTGTGAGCAGGAGCTAAAATGAGTTCTTCTTGTAAGCAAAAATAACCTAAAGGGGAGCAAGCCTTAACAGATCAGCAAGCTGTCTTTATTAAGCAGCAGTGGAATAGCCCATTTTCAGGGGAGAAAATGACAACTGGTTACTAGAGAGGTCTGTTTCTTGTAGGTTTTAATGAGAGTTAATCATAGCAGAATGTTTAGTATGATTTAGTCATTAGAGACTTGGGCAATCAGGAAACTAGCTGTGCAGGTTCAAAGTCTAAATCAGAAAAATAATTTTTCAGGAAAAATACTTTTACCTATAGTAGGTAGGTAAAAGTTCAAAACCTATTGTTATTGGGATGAATTTCCAGAGCCCATTGTTTTCCTTCTTACTCCCTAAGGCTTGTTATTTTGTCAGTAAATATAGTGATATTATGTCTATTGAGAAAATAATTGCCTTTTTTTCAAGTGAGCATATCCCACATGCTTATAATATGAAGAATGAGAATTGCTCATGTGAAGAATGAGCAATATGTGCAGCTTAACTCAAGCACACACCTCTCTGCTTCAGAAAATCTGCTCTTCTTTAGCTCTGTAATTCATAGTAAAACACAAACACTTCAAGTTAGAAATTTTTTAAATCCCTTCTGGCTGAAGGAGCAAGTATCAGGGTAAGAAAGGTTAATGCTAATACTTGTAGTATATGATGATTTTATATTTTCAAATTACATATTTCTTCAAACCTCCCAAGAGTAGTACCGGCGAGTCTAGACATTTATTCTTATTTGACAGGAAGATTTTCTGCTCTATGTAGATGGGTAGAGGTGAGTTGTGTACATCATCATCAACAACAATGAAAATTCCCCAACTTATTGTTATTTAAAATGTTCTAGCTATCCCATATGATGCTGCCAGCACTAAAGTTTAGGTCTGATCCATAAGGGATCAAGTACCTGTGACATTTGAAAATGCCTGCTTGCAACATTAAATTATATCTCTGCTTTCTACAAAATAAGTTAATTTTTCCATGCTTTCCCTTTTTGTCTTCAGCATTTTCATGTTATTGTATTAACACTTCCTCTGATCCTCCTCAAAACTGTAAGAAACAAAGTCAACTTTTTTCATAGTGTTATTAGTCAAATCTTAATGACATAGAATTTATAGTTTCAAAACATTGTGGAAGCACCTACTCCACGAGCAAGACATAATTAGTGAGATGTGAATTTTCAAGTTAAAAGAAAACTTAGATTCTTTCCTGCAAAATATACTAACTAGCAATGAAGCTATCAGTAGGTCACTTAATACCTCTGTCCCTCTGCTTATTCTGATATAACAATATCAAAATGCCTAAACTGTTAGTGACATTATGTTGTGTGAAATGTAACTGAATTAGGTTCAGCAGTCAGAGATACTTTCAAGAGTTAATAATTAATCTATTTTTATTGAAGGTTTTCTGCTTTGTTGATTACTATAATTACAATAATGTGGATTCTTTGTAAAAATTGCAGAAGACAGTGGCTTCCTAGGTCAGTGTGTCATTGATTGGGGGTGGGGGAGTGGGATAGGTGTCCTTAGCACTAATAGGTGTACTTGAGCGGCTTAAGTTCAGTACTTCCCTTGTTCTTTTTGGCCCTACTGGAGATGAGCTTCAGCAGCACAATCCACTATGAGTCTGCTGCTGCATGTGGCAAATCCCCCTTGTTCCTCCACTAATCAGTCTGGAATAGTGCAGCTCATTACTCCCCACTCCCATTTTACCCTGAACTTCATGTACTGAACACTTTAATGCAGATTTTTATTCCCTGTGTTCTGTTCTCCCAGTTGTTCCTGACAGCTGTGCTGCGACCATCCTTGTCTACACTGAGAATGAGGTAGGGGTAAGGCTGTTCACATTTTCAGAACAATTCAGGCCAGCAGGAGAGATTGCCAGCTCCTTGATCCATCTTCAAAAGTGAATAGGGATAGAGGATCTGGCACAAGACAAAGTGCTCACTGGTAGCTCATGGTAGTTGACACACCCTACGGCTGTGCTGACCAGCGGGGAATGCCAAGACAGGTGAAAGTCTGAGTAATGAATGTCACCAGAAGGGCATATATTTAAGACAAATGGCAACTTTCAAAATCAGTGCAAAAAAAATGGAGACCGAATATCTCACAATAAGTTTAATATTGATGGCAATTTCACCTATATTTTTTTCCTTTTTAAAAATCACTAACAAAAGTTGATTATTGCAATTGATTATGAACTATATTTCTGTTGGACAGTACAGGCCTATGTATTTCAAGCAATAAAAGATACACTATCTCCAAAACTATTCTAATTTGTTTTAATGAATCCCTTTCAATAAAATCCCCACAGATAATTGACAATATATTTATATAATCTCAAATTAGCATCACTTCTACATATATATTGCTTTATCTAATTTTCTTATGTACTGTGTGAAAAAATTACACACCTGCACATAATTTTTAAAAATTACAAAAGGTGTCAAGTGAATTTTTTTCTATAATCTTAAAAATAAGTACATGCAGGAATTAAATATTCTTATCATTTCTAATGTGCTACTTTCATCAACTAATCCAAGAAACCAGGTCAATCATTCTCTTTAAAGACTGGGTGTGTGGCTGTGTATTTCCCCTAGTAGGTATGCATCCCTAGTCCAGAAAGCCTCTGATTGTTAGAGAGGCTTTGATGCTTTGAGCTGGGCCTATTGCTCAGGGTATAGCACATGTTTAGTATGCTCTTGTGAAGGACTGGACTCAAACCCCACAACTGAAATGGAAGAGAGGAAGAAATAAAGAAAAAAGGAAGGAAAAGGAAAAATGGAAGGAAGGAAGGAAAGAAAGAAAGAAAGAAAGAAAGAAAGAAAGAAAGAAAGAAAGAAAGAAAGAAAGAAAGAAAGAGGGAAGGAAATTTGGGCACCTCTGCCTGATCTCAAAACTTTGCTTGTCTTTGGGTAGAGGAGAGTCGCTAGTCTTCCTTAGGCAAATTATTTATTACCTAAGACTGCATTCAAATATTTTTCTGACTCTTCAATTTCTTTCTGAAAAATACCAATTTTATGGCCGTTTCAAATCACCTATCACCTCTTTGGTCTATCTCCTCTTCTACATTTTAAACTTTTTTTTTAAGTAAATGCCTGAGAAATATAGTATCATCTTTAGGAAAGATGATTGAAGACCTTGAGTCTAAAGAATTGACCACTCCTTCTTCTATATCTCATAGAATTCCTCCTATCAGATCTGTGGTATTGTAATTATAAATTTCTTTCATATTGCCTATCCAATATAAAGTTTTTAAGAATAGATACTTCATTTTATTCTTAATAAATACTTCTAGTAATGTAATAAAAACTTCATTTGTGCTCATTAAAAATATATATTTCATTTCTTCTGCAGAATTTTCATGTACAAGGCACTATGTTGTAATAGGCAGAAAATAATTAGTAATTTCTCAGGAACTAACTTTTTTATGTTTTAAATGTAACCACTTTTAATTAGGTTGCAGGGACCAGTAAGAAATATCTAGGGATATTGCATAAATGCTTTTCTAAAATGCAGATTAATCATTCCTACTGTTTAACATGTGTATCCCTTCTACCTTAGGAGGCAGTAGCTTTACTGGATCTGTTGGCACAAGGCAATCACTAATGGTCCCTTGTTCTTAGGAACATCAAAGATGGGTGAGGAGATGGACATATCCTAGATAATGACAATAAAATGTAATTGCATCTGTAAGGGTAGTAGTTACAGATTCTTGAGGATAGTCAGTATGGTTGTAGGATCAGATGACTTATCTCAATGTGTTTTAGTCAGTCTTTCTTTGCTGTGATCAAAATACCCAACAAGAACAATTAGACGAGATAAAGTTTATTTTGGCTCACAATGTCAGGGGTTCAGCCCATTATTCTGTGCCCAAGGCAAAGCAGGACATTATGGCAGAAGGTCCCAACAGAGAAAAGCTACTCATTTCACGGCAGTGTCAGGAATTAAAGAGAGGTAGGAAAAAAAAGGGGGGGAAGAAAGGGGCCATAAAAAAGATTTACCTTTCCAGAGCACAACGGAGTGACTGATTTCCTCTAGTCATGCCCCACCTGCCAACAGTTAACATTCAGTCCATTCATAGTAGGATGGGCTGATCAGGTTATAAGCCTCACAATCTAATCATTTCACCTCTGAACATTTCTGCATTAACACAGGACTCTGGGGGGGACACTTCACATCCAAACTATAACACAACCTGTCAGATAAAATTCACCAGTGGTCCTTCCACTTTAGACTGACACTTAAAAATCTTGTATTTCCCTACAAACAGTACAACATATAATTTTAGGTCATCAAAATGGTCTTCTCTCTTATCTGAACAGTCTACACAAACCTACTGCACTCTCCACACCCACACATACAGAAATATATAAACTCCAACATCAGCATCTGAATTAATCCTTTTCAGTTGCATTTCCATTAATTAAAAAAACAAGCCAGTAATGGACCATTAATCCAATGGCTTCATTACCTCACAGTTGCCTTGAAAATTTGTTTAATATGGCAAATCTACCTTTCCTGTGATACCATATAATTTACTCACTAATACCTGGAATGCTTTTACTAAAATTTGAAACATCAGGTGCACTTGGAATGGGCCTAACCAGGCTTTCTGTAGATACCAGACACTGGTCAGGTAAATGTTTCTCTTAATGTTTGCAGTAATGTCACAGCCCCACTGTTAATACTTCTAGGTTGCATACTAATTGAATGGGAATATATTAATGCTTCATAACATTTACCTTGGCTATTATAATGTGTCATTATTCGTGTATTCAGAAAGATCACATGAAGATAGCACTTAAAATAAAATGAATATTTATGACACTGGAGGAGTTATATATCCTGCTATGAATTACATCCTCATCCTTGAAGCCTTAGTAGAGTATTTTCTATTGGAGAGTCATAGCTTTGGCTCGGATTCATTGAAAATGCTAACAACCAATAATATCTTGAATTGAATGCTTTCTAATTTATCTTTGTTCTCTTGAAGCATCAAAGCCTGATCCACAATTATATGTCATTTTTAAATGTACTAGAAATAATTCTACTTTTATTTTCCTTCAGAATCAAGCATTAACTGCTTTGTCAACCACACTGATGAAACTCCAAAGGGGAATTGTAAATGAACACAGTAAACTAAGGAAAGCAGACTCTCCCACTGCCAGCAATCTGCCAAAGATGGTAAGAGTTAGAAATGCAAAGAAGGTAGCTGAGACACTCTGAACTGTGTAAGAGCAGGCAGATGGCAAAAGACACCTCATAACTTTGTGGCTTAGGAAGTGCTGCTCTAGTTTGTTATTTGAGCTGTGTTATGTTCAGGTCAGAATTTCTTAATTTCTCTTTATAATGACTAAATAACTTGTCAGGTTGTGGAGCAATTTCAGGTATGATAACAGATGTAAAACCAAACCCAAAGGCATCCAGTGAAATGCTACTGTGTTTTTCTGCTCATTTTTCTCTCCCTCCTGATGTAGGATCAAGTTAATTCCCTGTTGGATCCATGCTATTTAGTGTAAACTGTATTCACTTTTGGGCCCTTACTCAAAAACCACATGTCTCCCAAATTTATTTGATAAGGATAAAGAAAAGAACATGGAAATGAAGCATGCAGCTCATTAGTATTATAAAATTAATCTCAAGACTTAACATGTTATATAATATTTAGAATAGAACAGTTATTAAAATCTTTGGGTATACCTTCTGTATGCATATATAAAACATTGTCTTAGAACTTTTAGATACTTAGGGTAGATATACTCTCTATATTTCTTTGGAGCAGAAAAATGTCATATAAAATATATATTTTTTGATTGTGATAAAATATTGGAAGGTGACTGTGCAGAAAATGTATAGTGATATAAACCAAAATATCAATCTAACTATAAACATTACTCACCATCGAAGTTTGAGTCATAAAGTGCATACATTCTTTTCTTTCTTTCTTTTAGGGATGGAGGAGAAGGTCAGCAGAGAATGACCAATGGATGGCAAGCCCAAGCACAAACAAACATAGTGACTCAGAGTACCAAAGAACCTGTGTGTAAATTAATAAATATTTACAATATTTATTTATGATCCATAAAATGGACAATAAAATTGTAAGAGACCATTTTAGAATGTTATCTTTGAAAACAAACATTGCTTCTATTGCTGCATTTTTCAAGTTAAACATCTTTAGATGTAGAGAGGATTCTGAGAAGCATCACTTTGTACTCATTGAATATATAATATTTGATAAAAATTCTCACACAATTGTACCTCTCAACCAGCCCATGAGTAATGCAGGCTATTGGGAACAAGAAATATGAAAATTTGTCTATAGTTCTTAGAAACATTTCAGAAAGTTCAAATTTAAAATAAAGAATGAAATAATGGGACTTTAACTCAGGACTTCACATGTTCCTCTAGATATGAAACTGGCATCACAGTGTATTGATGTCAATTTATCTGCTCACTTCCCTTCTCTCAGTAACATTGAATCTTGTATTGTTACTTTGGAGTGAAATGATAATGAAATTGCTAACATTTTTATTTTTTATTTCAGCTTACCATTGTCGTTACCAAGATATATATCTCCAATGTGGCTACTGGAAAAAAATAGGTTCCTGGAAAAACTACTTGTGAAAAAAAAGATGTCAGGCCTCCTGTAATTGTAAAAAACAAAGTTAATTCAATATGACATACATAAGCACAGGGCTTTGTTCAGCAGGGTCACATTATCTACTTAGATTTGACCTATGCTAATAGCAAACTTATAATTTCTAATTTGATTCCAAACAGAACATCATCTTTTTCTTCTGGATCTGCTTCTTACACACAGAAATCTGTTCTATGCATGTTTATAAACTAATGAAATCCATGAGAACTTTGGATTTTGATATATGATCTTTGTGATTTAAATTTAATGAATTTAATCAAGTTGAGGATACTGAATGTTGTTTTCACTATGACTAAGATCACTAAAATCCTGAAATAAAATAGAAAACAATTTTCCTGGAACACAATGCACTGAAATAACTGAATGTGATTACCAGTGTCACATGAATTGTGGGCTATGCTTCCTTACTCCTCCTATCTAAGTATCTCTAAAGAAGTGTGCATATATACTAACTTTAATTCCTCCTCATTTATTAATTTTTTTCCCTTCACTTACCTATATCTAATCCTCACAATTAAGTTGAAACTGCTCTTCATAAAATATATTTTGGGTTGGGGTTGTAGCTCAGTGTTTCAGTCCTTGCCTCTCATGCTTGAGGCACTGGGTTTGATCCTCAGCACTGCATAAAAATAAATAAATAAAATAAAGATATTGTGTCCATCTACAACTAAAAAAGTTACTTAAATAAACAAAAATATAACTTATAAATTATATATAAACTTATAAAATATAACTTATAAATTGATGAAAATTTTTGCTACATCTTCAACATAAATTTTACCATAGAACATGATCACATCTTCCTTTTAAAACCTCTTTCCTCATAGGCATTACTTCCTTTAAAAATAGTTCAAAATAATATATGTGTATACACTGCCCTCTAGAAGATAAAACCCAGTCCCCTCTCTTTTGAGTCCAAGCTGAATTTACTGACTCCCTTTCAAAGAAAAGATGATGGAAAGGGGGAAAGAATCACTTTAAAAAGGAGAAGTCTGGCCAGATGCAATGATGCAGACCTGTAATTCCAGAAGTTGGGTCAGGAGGACTGAAAGTTCAAAGCCAGCCTCAGCAACTTCATGAGAACATGTCTCAAAATAAAAATTAAAAAGAGCTGGTGATATGGTTCAGTGGTTAAGCAACACCTTTTTACCCCCCCCCCAAAAAAAAAAAACGGAGAAATCTAAAATCTGGTTAATGCCACCTTACCCAAGTGATGCTGATTAACACCATTTGTGATATGCTACATGGATTTATTACATACTTCAGCCTTTGGGTAGTATTTCTAACAACTCATAATCCCAGTCTGATCAAGAGCTAAAGCATCAAACAAACCCCAAATCAGATAGTCTCATTATTAAGTGAATAGTTAGCATCTTGTCTGTACAGTGCTTTTTCATGGTCAAGGAACAGAGCACTTCTTGGTAGTAAGACTAACTGAAGATCTCATTAGTAATTCTAAACTCGGCTTTAAAGGGAATAGCAATAAAACAAACGCCACACATGTTGGTTGTTTAAATTCAGTCATCTTCATTGGAAATTATTACCACCATTCATATGAAAACACTACCTAAAATTTTTCTTTTTGCAAATTATTCATCAACTTCTGCTTTTTACCTACTTCTTTCATGTGTAAGTATTGCTTTGTTTATTTGCCAAAGTTAAAATATCTTTTCATTACAAGTTATGCTGTTCATCTTGGTATTCCTCACAGGATTCTCATACTCTAAGCTTCCTCCTCACATTAAAAAAAAAGATGTATACCGTCCTTCTGCATATTTTCTGCAACATTGAAGATTTAATCTGTTTAATCTATGTTAATTAAACACACACACAAACACACACAGAGAGAGAGAGAGAGAGAGAGAGAGAGAGAGAGAGAGAGAGAGAGAGAGGCATTGTTCCAGAAGTTTAAAATTAATACAATGTATGGAATTAATTTATGTAACCATTTGTTTCATAACTAATGATAATGGTAACTATCAATAATAGATAAAGACATGGTTTCTTCACATGTCAAAGTTTACAAGGGGATAATTAAATTATTTCTCATTTGTCAGAAATCAGGACCACAGTAATGTATTGCCCTTCACACATTTTAATTGCCAGCAATGGTTCAATGTCCAGATATTAAAACTTTGTCCTAAAGCATTACAAATTAGCACAGAAAGAGTACTTATAACTAATATGAATATTTTATCAAAAAGGAATTTGTCACAGACTGATTGATTATATTGAATAAATGATAAATGGTTATTTAATAGTCTAACTCAGCCTGGAGATATGATGTTTCCTTTTTTTGTTAGATTAAAATACATTGGAATTATTGGAAGAAATCTTTTAAGAGAAATGAAATGTAAAATCCAAGTAGTATTTAATTTTATTAAGGCCCAAAGTTGCTTATACATTTGTTAATTCCAACTCATCTTTAATATTACATGTACACACACAAACATACACACACACACACACACACATTTTAACCAAAAAGGTATATTCTTTTTCTTGAATTTGTATAACCATTACTAGGGTTATACAAATTACTACTATACAAATGATCACTTATGCCATGCCATATGCTGCTCTATTTTTTTATATGCTCACTTTATCTCCTCAGATAAAAGGATAGATATTTTTAAGTCCCTCATAGCATTTGGTTAGTACTGAATTAACTGTGGATAATCAAAAATATTGAATAACACAGATTTTTTTCCCAGTAATTCTATTCATTTAGACAATGGTTCTCAACTTTGACTTCAGTTACTACAACCTGGGAGCTTTCAAAAATCACTTTATCAAGGACAATGCACAATCCAATTAAATCATAATCTCTGGGAGGGAACCCAGTCATCAGTATTATTTCAACCTGAAAATTTAGAATAACTGCTTTGGAATATCACAAAAATAAATTGTAATGTCTTCCGAATTTTCAGAGGAATAGTGGATCTCCTGAAAAAAATTATTTCAGGCTCCTTATTTGTAATTCCCTAAGGGAGGGAGGGAGGGAGGGAGAGAGAGAGAGAGAGAGAGAGAGAGAGAGAGAGAGAGAGAGAGAGAGAGAGAGAGAATATCTGATTTCTTGCTGAGAATGTCTGCTCAGAAGTACATGAGAAAGCACACATTAGAGAATTACCTCAGACATGGCAGCAAAAGGTAGCCTTTTTCTTCAGGCTAACTCCATCTTGAGTCCTAAACTCTCTTATAACAAGAATTTAAAATAATATCTAAATCTTAAGTTTAGGAATAGTTATAGTTATAAGTAAATGCTGTCTATTTAAAAGGCACTTGTCTTTGTATATTTCTCTCACAAAAATCAATAAAGGTAAGTATAAACAGGAAAGCAGAGATTATTGAATTGTGCACCACAAGGTGCAAGTATCTAAAAATTCCTGCAAGTATTATGTATGTACTACTTGTGATGAGTTGACTTATACTTCTTATAAAGACACAATATTGGATTTGTTATATAATAGAGTTAGAGGGAATCTGATATGATTCA
>NW_026692892.1:15000-69122 GCF_021218885.2 Marmota monax | reverse complement strand
AAGAATGACACATTGTTTTCTAGATGTAATTGAAATACTTAAAAATGGCCTCATCTTTTATTATCCATTGATGAAAGATTAGCATGTGAAATGAAACTATAATTCAGGGGAGACATTTCACAGAATGATCTATTTATCCAAGGCTGAGGTAATGTGATAATTTTCTTTCCTAATGAAATTCATACAATACAGTAAGTTAATTTTGGTATCACATTGCATGTATGTTGGTACACACTTTAAAGTAATACAAAGCCAAACATTCAATATGATATATAAATTTAAAACACAATAATTATTGGGTTTTATATGTCTGAGATTAATTTATTAACAGATGAATTAAATTCCTTTCACAAAGTTTATGAACCTTGATAGCATTAAGTATCTAGAAATAATAAAATTCTTCTTCTATTCTGTTTTCCTACAGGGGAGGTTATGTTTTCTCTATCAAATGATATGTTTTTAGTGTTATATTTTATAATTTTAAAAATAAACAACCATAAAATTAAATACAGTAAACTGTGTGGTCTTTTATCCCAGTGAATAAAATCAATTAAATTTTGTTCTAAGTAAAAATAGAGAAATTTAGTAAGAAAAAAAAAGCCTTCCCAAAATGTACATCATAAAATAAATAAGAAATTATATGACAAAAAAATAAATGTACGATTTCACCTCTAAATTCCCCCATATTCATCAATTTGTCACAAAATGACAAGATTTTCTTTTTTTTCCTATTCTACTATAGGTAAGTACCACACTTTTTTTACCTATCTACTGTAGGTAAGTACCACACTTTTCATAATCCATTCACTTGTTGATGAACATAACCATGCTAATACTTTTTTTAAACATAGCCACACTAGATATAAAATAATATCAAATTATAGTCTTGAATATATTTCTCTGCTAATTAATGATGTTAAGCATCTTTTTATATACCTTTTGGTCATTTGTATTGTTTTTCTTAGGTCATTGAGACTGCTATGACAAATACCATCAAATGGATTGCTTACACAACAAAAATTGATTTCTCACAGTTTGAGAGTCTATGAAGTCAAAGATTAAGGCTCTCACACATTTCATGTCTGGTAAGAGACCACAGTCTTCTCATTGTGGCTTCACACAATAGAAAAGTTGAGTGAGCTCTCTAGGATTATCAGGGCACTAATCCTATGCATGAGGACTCCACCCTCATGACCTAAGCACTTGTTAAAGGTACCACCTCCTAATACCATCATACTGGGGTAGGATTTAACATGAATTTTGGGAAGGATACAAATATTCAATCTTAACGTCTTCTATCTGTTCAAGTCTGTTGCCTATGCTTACATCAGGATTTTGTTTGGTTAGTGGTGGTTGTTCTCTTTTGGTTTTGTTTTGTTTGGGTTTTTGTTGTTTTAATTTTTTATTTCTTTTCTGCTCCTAAGTTCTAACTAAATAATCCCTTATTTAGTTAGAAAATTGACCCCTTATCACATATATGTTTTGCAAATGTTTTTTACAATTCTGAATGTTTCCATTTCAATTTATTTATAAGTTCTGGAGATCTGCTGTGGGATATAATGCCTAATGCCAAAAAAATGGTATTAGGCACATTAAAATTTGTTCAGGCTTGTTTTGTGGCTTAATATATGACCTATCCTGGATGCAATTTATGTGTGTTATGAAAATGTTTATTACATAAACATTTTAAATAATTTAGAACTAATAAATGAATACAGTAAAGTTTCAGGATACAAATCAAAACACAAAAATAAATAGCATTTCTATATACTGACAGCATATTATTTGAAAAGGAAATCAAGAAAGCAATCTCATTTACAGTGGCTACAAAAAAAATAAAATAAAGTACTTAGGAATATATTTGACCAAAGAAATGAGAGATCTTAACATGGGAAACCACAAAATATTGATGAGAGACATTGAAAAATACACAAATGGGGCTGGGGTTGTAGCTCAGTGGCAGAGCACTTGCCCAGCATGTGGAAGGCCCTGGGTTTGATCCTCAGCACCACATAAAAATAGATAAATAAAATAAAGATATTGTGTCCATCTACAACTAAAATACTATTTTAAAAAAATACAAAAATAAATGGAAATATATTCCATGTTCATGGATTTCAAGAATCAATATTATTAAAAGGTCCATACTACTCAAAGCAACCTAGAGACTCAGTGCCATCTGTTCCCAATTCCAATTCATTTTTCACAGAAATAGAAAGAAATCCTAAAATTCTTATAGAACTACACACATGTGCGCGCACACACACATACAAAAAAAAAACAAACAAAAAAAACCCATTCTAGCCATAGCAATCTTAATCAAAAAAAGAACAAAGCTAGAAGTATCACACTGACTATTGTAATTGGAACAGCATACTATTGGCATAAAAACAAACATATCTAACAAAGAAACAGAATAGAGATCCCAAAAATGAACTCATTCCACTAGTATGGCAATTTGTAAATCAATGGATGTGTAACTGATGTGAATCTGCAATCTGTGTATGGGGTGAAGGTGGGAGTTCATAACCCACTAGAATCAAAGTGTGGAATATGATATGTCAAGAAATTTGTAATGTTTTGAACAACCCACAATAAAAAATTAAAAAAAAAAAAAAAAAAAAAAATGAACTCATTCATTCATGACCAGTTGATTTTCAACAAAGTTGCCAAGGAAAGAGGGACAGTCTTTTCAATAAAGAGTCTTAGGAAAATAGAATAGCTGCATGAAGAAGAATGAAACTAAATCCTTAACTCACCCATATATAAAAATTAATGAAGAATTGATTAAAGACTTAAACATAAAACTTGGAATTTTAAAAAATACTAAAGGGAAATATAAGGGTACTTGATACTGCTTCACTCAATGATTTTTTGGGTTTGATTCAGAAACCTCAGGCAACACAAGCAAAAATAATTAAAGAGATTACATCAAAGTAAAAAGCTTCTATATAGTAAAGGAAAAATTAACAAAGTACAGAGTCAACCTATGGAATAGGAGGAAGTGTTTGCCCTGGGTTCAATCCCCATTATGAGGAAAGAGAAAGAAGAAAGGAAGGGAGGGAGGGAAAAGTGCTGGAGAGGATGTGGAGATAAGGGAACCCAATGCATACTATTGGTGGGAATATAAACTGATACAGCCCTAATGGAAAACTGTATGAAGGGTCTTCAAAAACTAAAAATAGAGCTATAATATGGTCCAACAATCTCATTTCTAGGTGTACAATCCTAAGAACTTGAAATCAGATGTTGAAGAGATTTCTGTGCTCCCATGTTTATTGCAGCATTATTTATGATAACCATAAATAATTGTAGAATAAGCCTAAGTGTCCATCTGTAGATGAATAGATAAAGAAAATATGATACACACACACACACAATGGAATATTCTTCAGCCTTAGAAGGAACCTCTGTCATTTGCAACAGCACGGATGAACCTGAAGGACATCATTGTAAGTGAAATAAGTCAGGCATTTTTAAGTGAAATAAGACAAATACTGCGTGTTTTCTTTTATATGTGGAATCTAAAAAAACCGAACTTATAGATGCAGAGAGTAGAATAGTAATTATCAGAGGAATGAGTTAAGGTGAATAGGGAGATCTTGGCCAAATGATACAAAATTGCAGATAGCACAGAAGAGTAAATGATAAGTATTTAAAGTAATGGATATGTTAATTAGCTTGGTCCAGTCACTCCACCTGTATACATCTATCACAACATCACTTTGTACTTCATCATTATATGCAATTTTATTTTGTAAAAATAATGAAATAAAATTAATTTTTTATAAAACGTAGGAGACAACCAGAATAAACCTTCAAATAACTTCTTGAGATATAGTTGAGGTGAGACATGTACCAAAAGCAGAAATGGAGGATGTAGAATGAAAATTGGATGTTTTCTGAGCCTGTGTCTATTCACCAGCTGTGCTGATCCACCCTCCTTTCACTGACTCCCACCCCAGTGCAGAGGTCTCATCTATATTGTGGCCAAATAGAAAAGTAGGGTTAGGGGACAGAGCTATTCTCATTTATCCCTAATCATGCATAAATAAGTAAACATATACATAAATTCTTTATATATGTATATATATATATATATAATATGTGTGTGTGTGTGTAACTACATAAGTAACTTAAAAATGTACTTTTAAAAAAATATAAGACCTGGATGGGGATGTGGCTCAAGTGGTAGCGCATTTGCCTGGCATGCGTGCGGCCCGGGTTTGATCCTCAGCACCACATACAGGGATGTTGTGTCCGACGAAAACTAAAAAAATATATATATATTAAAAAAATATATATAAGACCTCAAGAGAACTGAGAATATTTTTGTAGATATTGGAAGAGTAAAAATGAGATGCATATAGAAAAGGCAATGAGGAGGAAACATTTCTGTGATTATAGCAGATGTTAGGGAGCCAAAGCAGAACCTGGGAGAAAGTTGAACATTGTGCTCTTCGACAAACACATGGTTCATGGGACATAGCATATGTGAGTCATAAATGAACAAGAAGATACAGAGAATTAACTAAAATGGAGCTCTGGGCTAGAATTACTAGTCTTGTCAGAGATAGAAGCTATGTCTAAGCAGCAGCATTAAATAGACACACCAAATAATGGGAAAATATTGGGGCTAAGTGACAAATTCCCACAGGATATTCTAGGAAAACTCTGGACAGGAGTCCCTAACTGAGCACATGGCTGATGCCAGCCTCTCCTCACTGGGTGGACTCTAGCGTCTGGGAAATGAGGAAATGAGAGGCGCATCTCCAGAGGATCTGGAACAGATAATTCTATGAGATATCAGGGTCCAGCTCTGAATGGACAGTTTGTGGATATATGAGAAGTGTGGGACAGTATAAATAATCTCCTGAAAACCTAAAGAACCAGTCCAGATCTTCTGCGAGTGATCGTTGAATTATGACAATTGGGTGTTATATGAGACATGATTCTGTGAATTAACTCTCTTGGTCACTAGTTAGTTCATCCTTCCATTTTCTAGAGGGAATAAGTTACCTTTTTCTATATAAGAGGAGAAGTTGTTGTTGGAGTCACATAGGAAGTCATGTTAAGCAGTAATTTGGTGAAAAGAGAGTTTTGTGAATGGAAGATACTATCCTTCTTTCATATATTTTCTATATCTAAATTCACGTAGTAAGAAAAATATTCTTATTATCTATTTTTCATGTCTTCTGCTTCAGTGTGTTGACAACATTCACCATTCAGTGACTGAGGCTCTAGCCCATGTATGTGTACATACATATGCAGTCTAGTTTGGATAGTCAACTCACAAGAAGCTTATTGAGTGCTGTCTATGTGCAAAGGATTTTTCTAATTCTGGGGGCGCAAAGATAAATATGATTTAGGTCTTATTTCCAAAGAAACAAGAAGATAGTATAGTAAATATAGACATAGTATAGTAAATATAGACATTCTATAGTAAATATAGACATAGAAAAGAATCTATAATAATGTGACAGATCTATAATCAAGACATCTATGAAAAATACAAATTGTTTTAATTAACTTTCAAGATAAAACAAAATGGTTAAAATTAATTATACATCTATTTTTACAGTAAGAACTATTTATAAAGATATAAATTCCAGGGGAGGTGATATTCAGAAGGTGGGGGATGGTTTATGTTTCTGGTTGATTAGAGACTAGCTGGAAAGCAGAAACAGGAATGAAAAACCTGTACGAGGTGGAAGGTGAGGAGGTAGTGAATAGTGAGGAATCTGATTGACTGGATTTAAAAATTCCTCCTTAAATAATGCTGGGAGATCTGATTGGATGTTCAGAGTTAGAGTACATTAGGAAAAGCACTGAAAATGTGTCCAAGAAGTTGCATCTTTCAGAAAGATTGGAATAGAAGCAGAAAAAAAATATTTTCACAATTCAGTTTTGAAGGATTAGACATAGAGATCAATATGGCGACCACAGGAATGTCTGGGAGGATTGCCATGTTCCTTTGGGCTCTCAAATGTGCTTTAGAAACTGGTATTCCACAAATGAGGGAGGAATGGTGGTCTTTTAGAAGGAATGTAATTTCTTTCCTTTGGGAGGTAGCACCCAAGGGGATCAATCCTTCTATCAGTCTCTATGTTATTTCTTTTCTTCTGGGTGAGATATTTTGGTGAAAAAAAAAGAGGAAGAGATTTACTGGGAATCCCCATTGCTCCTCAGATGATTTTTTTTTCTATAACCAATGGGTATGGAGAGTGAGGAAGCATCACTTATCTCTAGCAGATACATCTGACCAGCCAGGCTTTTGTAAAGATTTGGAGAGAAGTTAGAATAGAAGAGAATGATTACGTTAATTGCTGATTTAAAAAAATGGCTGGAAACTTCCATAGCAAAATAAATTAGGAGGTTTGTGAGAAAAGAGTATTTGCAGAGTAATGAAAAATGTGGAGTGAAGGCTTTGAGAAGCTGGGCATTTAGAGTGGTGGAGACCTGGTATCTGGGTTTTCACACTTGAGTGGGAAGTCCTGGCTCATTAAAAGGACAAATAAAAAGCTTGCTATCTCCCTCTTATTCCTCTTGGAATACAGATGGGGACTCTGAAAGAGCTCTGGTATCCCATCTCTGACTGCCATGGGTTTATGCTAAGACAAGTGAAGGTAACATCAAATAATGAATTTCTTTTTGTTTTTTTAACAGACACTGAGTTGTATACTTCCAAATAACTTATCTCATTTAATTCTGTTCATAGCCCTGTGGTGGGTGTAGGTATCGTACATTTCAGTCATCTTCTGCATCCCTGGCATGCTAAAAAACACTGCTCGCTCAGTGGTACTGAGTATTCAGTGGTACTCAAAAAATATTGACTATGAGGCTATGTTCAGGAAATGAAATATTTCATATTTTAACACTATATATTAAAACAACGCACAGGTAGAAGACCATATAAAATACAAATGTAAGCTCAACTCTTATAATACCAGCATCCATGGAAACACCAGCCAGGTTCAGAACAGCCTACAGCAAGGCAGAAGCCCACACAGTCTCCTCCTATCCATGCTTCTGTCCCTTCCCACCAAGATAACTCAGTGCCCAGACCTTAATAGCAATCCCTTCCCTTTTTCCCAGGACACCTTCCCTGCCTAATCTTTACTCTAATCCTGCTTAGTAATGTTACATATGTTGAATCATACACAGTGTTTCCTTTTATGATTAATTGTTTTCAGTTGAGCCTTCAGGAAAGGATGGGTGTGTCAATCAATCCTGCTGGATCTGTTTGCATATCTCATATCCTATACACAATTAAATCTAGTAGAATTGTGTATCTATGCATAAAAATCAATACAATAAAACTTCTATAAGACAATATTAGAGAGTATATTCATGATCTTGAAATAGAGAAATATTTTTTAAAACAGAATCCAAAATTCATTAAAAAATTAATCAGCACAATATAACATATTTAAACAGGTACAGTAAAAATTATTGCACATGCCAGTGAGTGTCATGGAATGTATTACAAAGTTTCTGATGAGGACCAAAAATGAGCCTATCCCACAGATGCTAGGAACATCTCACTAGCTGGGCTCTGATATTTTGGGCTAGGAAAAACAGAAATAAAAATGACAAATTACCACACCCTCAGATTCTTTGAAAGTCACAGAAGGGAAAAGAGCAGGCAAATTTGGGAAAGAGCAACACATACATTGATGAACATTTATCGAAATTGAAGGAAAGGAAGGAGTGAGGACTAAACTGGGTTGGTAGGTCTGGTATACAGTTCCAGTTCCTGTCTTTATGGTCCCTAATCTGTTCCTTCTTGTATTTTAAGTTATATTTTATCCCTTTAGAATAAATTGACATCAACTTATAATAAGTTGGGCTTCACAAAGTGACAGACATCCATCATCTTCTTTAGGAAGCAAGTACAAAGGAGAGGAGAGACCGTGGCATAAGTTATTTCTCTAATCACCATTTTCAAAGTCAATCTTAGTCTTCTCCTGAAGCAATATTTTCAAATTTGAAAATATTCAATTCAGCAAATCTTCACCAATCACATGTGAATGCCAAGCATTATATTAATAGCCTTAAGGACTACAGAAGCATGGGGTATAACAGATGAAATTCACAGAGCAAATGCTTACCAAACACCAACTGTGTTCTAAAAAGCATGCCAGAGGCAGAGAATACAGCATGAATAGACCTCATAATATCAATACCCACCAGGAAGTAAAGGAATACACACAGGGCACAAACTCTGTACATCAGAGATTTTATATTCTTTGTGTACTAATCTCTCCTCAGTTTCTAGAAAAAATAGCTGGTTCATAAAATGGAATGTTAATAGTTGTTGACTTAATGAATAATGCATTAAATAAATATATAGACACTTAAAATTATAACAATCATAATATAACTCAGTGGTAGAGTGCTTGCCTAGCATACACCAGAGCCTGGGTTCAATCCTCAGCATTATACATGCACACAAATTACAATAAAAATACAAATGGAATCATTTAAAAGTAACAAAATTTAAGAAAAGGAGAGAAAGAATATATTCATGTAGCTTGAAGTTTTTAGAGAAAACTTGAAAATGTTGCTCATTTATTTGAGGAAGTAAGACTTGAAGCAGAAAAGAGGAAGACATTATTCAAAGGCAGAGCAGAAGGAAAGGAACCAGCAGGAACCACATGAGCAAGAGCAGTTCAGGAGGGATGGTGAGGTGGCTTAGTCTAAGATGTCCAAATTGATGGATGTGAACATGCAGACTGCAGAATGGTTTTGGACAGGGAAGACGTGCAGGGAGGGCCTGCTGTGTTACAGGCTGAGAATCTGGCAGAGCAATGACTTCTGTAGGAAGGTTGTGAACCAAAATCTGCAAACAAAAAACAGCAAAATCAACTCTTGGCAACACAATGTTGCTATGATTTGAGTATTCCCCAACTGTCCAGGTTGACTGGAGGCTTGCTCTCCAGGGAGGTGGTGTTGAAAGGTGTTTTGGAACCCTCAAGAGGTGGGGCCTAGTGGAAAATCTTTAGGTCATTGGTGACTGGAGGTACTTTTTGTGACCTTTAGCAGTTTTCATGTGACCACTTTGTGAGAAATTGTTATAAAAGGAGCAAGCCTGGCCCACGTATCCCCCTCTCTCTCTCTTTCTGCTTCTTTGCTTGAGACATGGTTTCCCAACATTGCCATCACCCACCTGCTAACTGTTATGGGGACTTGGCCAGAACTGAGGCAGTGTAGGCACCATGCCTTTGATTCTCCAAAAATGTGAGCTAGATAAACCTGCTTTTCCCCTTAAGTAGCCTGTGTCAGGCATTTCATTACAATAACGAAAAGCTGACTAGTACTGGTACAGGTGTCACACAGGTATAGGAAGAGCATCAAGACTGAAGGTGGGGGTTATGGTGATTTACTGGTAAGTCTGGTAGTATTGAAAGCCTTGTACCCTTTCAAATTCATGCAAAGTACCATTATTGGACGAGTTGATTTAATCCTTAATCCTCAGTTTATTTCTCTATCCTAGGCCCAGACTGAAGCAGGTCAGTTTTCTGAACAAAGGCACTTTATGAACATCTCTGTGATTTTTCCATTTCCTTTCTACAAAGGTGAAGTCATTCAATCATTTCCAGAAAATAACAGTGTTATAATAACCCCAGCATGAAAAAAATAACCTCAGCATGTCTGGTTTTAAGCCTGTGAGAACATGGTGTAGATGGTTTAAGAGTTATGCAGTGAGAAGAAGAGCTAATATCTGGAGTTTGTAGGAAGGAACAGGATATGGCTATGTGAGTGCCGAAACTCCTCTTCATTTTCAAGCATGATTTGGATGGGTGTGGAGTACTAGAATCAGTTTGTTCCTTTTCAGGCATAGTTGGAAAACCCCTATCCAGAATTAAATGGAAGGCAAATTGTTATGATGCTAGTATATCATTTCTTGTAGAAAATTAAATCTTGGTGGTGAGAAGACTTAAAGAAAAGAGATGAGGATCATCTCCCACCTGCTGGCTACCAGAAGGAAGTGCAGAGCCAATGATGAAAAGTAAAATCAATAGTTGCAGGTCCTGGGTTAGACATTTTCCAATTATCTCATTATTCTTTATAACAACTCTTCATATAACATTCTATACCATTTTTGGAAGTGATAATAAGAACATGAAAATCATATCCTGAGGTCAAAAAGAAAAACACGTTTTTTTTTTCTCTTTGGAGAATATAAACTTATTTTCAAATGTATTAATACAACAATTATACAAAGCATTCTTTAAGATGATGACATTACAAGTATGAATGGAATCTGTATATCTCATTTCCTAGCAGTTCAGAGCCAATATAAACTTACTATACTACAATGCAACAAGTACTGTAATAAAAGTGTTTAAAAGGCAACATAAGAGCACAAATTGGTGGGGCAATAAATTTCCAAAGGTTGACAAAATTGTTTAAAGGTTTTACAATCCCATAAGAATATTAAAAATTAAAATTTGAGTTCTCTGTGTATGTTAGAGATAGTATAATTCATCAAAAGGGAAAATGTTTCAGGTTGATTAAGGGAACAAAAGGGGCAAAGAAGAGATAATGAAATTATATCACAGGAGCATCAAAGGATAAATGATGCACCCAAGGAGAGGAGTCCTGCCTTCTTTGAGGAATGGGAGGAAATGTACAGACTAGAACCACCCACAAAGGCAAATGAGATAAGATGGAAAATCAACCAGGATATCATTTGGGTAATTCCAGTGTAGTCATAAGGCTAGGAAGTGATGATAGAGTGGAGGGTTTGGATTTACTGATCACTAGTATTCTCATAATTGTACCAGAAAATATCTCTTGAGGAAATGGGAAAGACTGATCCTTTTAGAAGAAATATGCCTTCTCTTTTTTCAGAGACAGCACATGTGGGTTCAATCCTCAAATCCAGAAACTGTCTCATTGGTTTCATTTCAGGCTAATTCCTATTTGGGAAGGCATTCCAGCTCTTTGCACTGATGTATTTTGATAAATAAAAGCTTTCTGGAAATCCCCATTTCTTCATCAACATTTCTGTTCAACCAATAAGGGTGGAGAGTGGAGCAGCATCACTTGTTTCCTGCAGACATATTTGCCACGATGGTCTGATCCCAGGACTTGAGGAGAAAGGGTATAAGGAGCAGGACAGCTGTTGGCAATGAAGCTTTATGGAAAGAAATAAGATATAACAGACAGAGAGCCAAGAAGTCACATTTTGAGGTTGCAAAGCTGAGTGAAGAATAAGGATCCAAGTATTTGATGTTAGCCGGGGGATATTTTTTATGTGTCTGTGGGAAGTCCCTGGTCAGCTTTAAAAGAGAAGGAAATGACTCTGATGCTATAATTCTGGTGCTGGATTCTCCCTGCTAGTGATGTATTAGTACCTGTGATGCACGAGATGGACACTGAAAAAATCCATGATTACACCTGCTGATTGTCACAGGACAATTTGAGGGAAAGCCATATTACTATTCACTGATTATTTTGCTCTGGCAAAGCAACACCTCCAGGAGCAATTAATTGTGATAATAATAGACTTGCATTTTTATCACCTGCCGGTCTACAGCACCTATGATAATTATTAGCACTCAATAAATATTTGTCAAATTAATTAATAAGTGTGTAGTACACTAAGAATTAATAACCTTAATAAATCCAAGAGATTTTTAAGATTTAAACCCAGTTCTGCCTAAGTGCTAAGACCAGGAATTTCAAATATTTATTTATCTGAGATCATCAGAGTATCTGAATAAAAGTTTAGTGGGCCTTCATTCTATGAATTCCAAACACTCAATGCAATATTTCCTCTTCCAATACCCCTCCAAGAAAAAAAAATCTGATCAGAGTTACACCAGAGCTCAACTAGTGAAACAGTTATATAATGAAATTCAAAGAACCCTATGTTCATGGTCATAAGATCAGAAGTTTGCCCTAATCCGTACCTTGGTCAAGTATTTACTCTTTTGATCAACTATTTTTTCATCACCAAAATGGAGGTGTTGAAAACACCTATGTTAATACTTGGCTGTTTCCTGGAACATGATAAATATTAATCAGCATTAATTTTTATTTTACTAAAATGGGCCACATGCCCATCAACAGACTAATGGATAAAGAAAAAGTGAGATATATACACACACACACACATACACACACATACATATAATATATATACATATACATTAGCTAAACTAATTAATTAGCTAAACTAAACTAAGCTAAACTCTATTTTGTGTTTAATAATGAACACACATGATGAATCAAATAATGGTTTTTGCTGACAAATGCATGGAAATGGAGAACATCAGGCTAAGTAAAATAAACCAGAGCCAGAAAGTCAAATGTTTTTTAATAAGAAATGGGGAGAAAGCATGGGTGGGGGAGGTCCCATGGAAATAAAAAAGAGATTAGTGGAGTAAAGGAAGGAGATTGAGGGGGGGGGGAGGGAAGAGAGACAGGAAATGGAACCCTGGAGTGAATCTGACCAAACTTTCCTATTTTATATATGAATAAGCCACAGTGAATTTCACCATTGTGTATATCCATAAGCACTAATTAAAAAAAAACTAAATAGAAGAAGTTTCAAGAGAGGAAAAAGCACAGGGGAAGGAGGGAGGAGGAAAGGGAAAGGGGAAGTACTGGGGTCTGAATTGGAGAAATTTTAGTTCATGTTTCTATAATTTTGTCAAAATAAACTTTAACATTATATATAACTACAATGCTATAATAAAAACACAGAAAGTGGAACAGAATGGTTTGAAAAACTCATTTCACCAAAAATATAAATAAAAACATTTAATTATCCCAGAGAAAACTAATTTCTCAATATGTCTAAACAATATTAACTTTAAAAAATTGCCCAGTAGTGGATTCTTTTCCAAGTATATATTGGAAGCAAGGCAAAGCCATTATTTGTTGAAGTTATTCTTGGCATAACTAAGTCACTGGAATTCAGGAGCTTGCCAATACACTGTTAGTGCTCTTAGTCACTTAATATAGAATTATGGAATGGAAACCTTGGTATCCACAGGGAGTCTTGGATTCTACTCTTTGGATAGAAAGTATAATTTCTAGAAATTAGACTATAAATTTTGTAGTTTAGTTTTCATCACTGTATATTCACTAACTTCCCCCCCCCATGCCCTGATTAATGACCATGTATGTGGCATTATTAGTCAGCCCCCTGATAGCACCAGGCAAACACTGTATTTGGGGTAAAATTGGGAGTTCATAACCAACTTGAATCTAATGCATGAAATATGATATGTCAAGAGCTTTGTAATGTTTTGAACAACCAATAAAAAAAATACACATAAGCAAAAAAAAAAAAAAAAAAAAAAAAAGCCTGGCATGGTGCCTGTGCCCCTAATACAGGTGGACAACTTTGAAATAATCTAGACTTGCCAGTTCCCAGGTAAGGGCAGAAAAGTAGAAATCCTTGTTTTACATATGAATCAGGAGTTGGGAAAGTGGGTCATTCCTTATGCAGACAGGAACAATTCTACATAGGATTTATTGAAGTTTTCTATAGATCTCTCAAGAATAAAGGAATACCTGTGAAGGAAGGCAAAAGGAGACCAAGTGATCTTCCGTCTTCAACACTGGGAAGAAAACGTTAGTAGCCAAGTGATAAAGTTCTATTTCATAACTTAAGTCTTGCTCCAGGATAAAATATTCATATACATTCTATGTAACCAGGAATTAGTGATGACTTCTTAGAGAATTTATCATGTACAATAGTTGTCAATAAACTGCTCTCTCTCAGTGAGACTACTGGATATTTGAGTTTTTTGTTATATAAAATCCAAGGCCAGAAAAAATACAGTGAGTCACATTTTTTTTAATGAAAATAATCACACAACTTTTTTGTCAGGTCAATGAAGAAAATTGGAAGTCTTCATTATGAGACAATCACTGAGGTCACTTTAATGCATATTTCAGTCTTTTTTTCTAAAATATACATCTCTGGCTTTTACAAAAGTGAACTTATATAAGATTTTTTAAATCTTGCACAGGTTACTTAACACTGTATTTTAAATAATTCCCCCATCCCTATTATGCTTCTATAAATATTCATTTTTAATAAATAGTTAACCCTCCATCTCAGTGGGATACAACCAACCATTGATCAGAAATATTCAGAAAAATTTGCACCTGTCCTAAATATGTATACTTTTCTCCCTCATTATTTTCCCTAAAAAGTATAATGTAACATCTGTATATAAAGCATTTACACTGAATTATATCTAACCTAAAGATGATTTAAAGTATAGAGGAGGGTATGTGTAGCTGATATGCAAATACTGTGCCATTTTCTAAAAGGGACTTGGGCAGTGGATTTGGTATACACAGAGGGTCTTGGAACCAATTCCCTAGGGACAACTGCATTCAGAAAGAATATGTTATTATTTTTATTTTATAATTTATTGCTATATTGGAGACATTTTACATCATTTAAACTTGTTATTTTGAATGCTTGAAGATGTCCATGCAATTGTAGCAAATGATACAATGAGATCTTATGTACCCTGTACCCAACATCCCCAAATGACAACACTTCACTGTAAAATCACAACCAGGATATTAACATTGACATGGTCAAGATACAGAACATTACTGCAAGGTTTATGTTGCCCTTTTATAGCCATGGTTACTTCTCTCCCCACACTTGCTCCCACACTTGCCTAAACCTGTGGAAACCACTGTTCTTTATTTCTGTAGTGTTTGCATTCATGAATATCATGTAAGGAAGTAGACTTTTGGCATGAAAGTGTGAGGAGCACCACTGGCCACTTCTTGACATTATCCTGAAGGCAAACAGCAAATAGTGAAGCCTCTATTCAAGAATATCTACGAAAACTTAGTAAGAAAATCAGGCTCTATGGTATTGAAGCCAAGTCTTCTCACTCCCTCTCAGCTCAGCAAGACAGACTCTGCTCTAGACTGCTGCAGCCTTGAGCACAAGGTTCCCTCTGCCCCCAGCTTCAAGCCATGGAACCTTATTATTAGGAGGAGCAGGCCTTCACAGTTTCTCATTGTTCCCCAGCTACCTGCCAGCCCTTTGCTGAGGCTAAGTGCACTGGAGAAGTCAGAGTTCCCCTCTTCTGCCAAACCCTCACTTGAGGAATGAAGGGTCTACCTTGGGTGTGGCATGCTAAGGATTCTGGGGGCCTGCAACTCTTTCCTCCTTTTGTAAGGTGGTGGCTCCACCCCAGGTGGTGGCTCCACCCCAGGATAGGCAGGCTGAGTGAACTACAGGCTGGTGGCCATCCTCTCAGCCAAATGCTCAACTACTAGAGTCAGGTGGTCACTTAGAGAAGCTTACCATTGTCCCAATGCCCAGTGCCTAAACTTTGACTTAGAGATTTTGCTTGGTCAGGAACTGCAGGCTCTGAAATAGATAACCTCTGATATATTCCCAAAGGAAGTGACTTCATTTGTAATAGAGCTTGGAGAAATCTGAACCTAAAGACACTCTCAAGAGCAAGAGAAGTTGAGGTGAAAGCCAGCTGGAAGGAGATTCAGGTATCTTATGAGGATATACCCTGGACTTTAGGTTGGCTAGTTATAGGCTAGTCCCTCCTGGACTCAGGACAATTAGTAAACACCTCAGAAAAATTAGTTCATAGGAGTCACAATTTTATTGGATTAGTTTATGGAAGAATTTCTGCCCCAGGGCACTGTTGAAAACATGGCAGACAGTGAAGTTTACCAGCTAGGCATGGTAAATGAAGAGCAGAAGAGAGTCCTACCAGTACCACGCCCATTCCAGGGTCACTGTGGGCATCGCCAAAGCCAGGCCTCCATGAAGAGCAACTCGGAGGTTCAGCAATGTGGGGTGAGAGGAAGAAAATAAATATCAATGAAATAATCCAGCCACCAAAATATACTCCACGGTCATGTATATCTAAAAAGAACAAATAATTTTTTAAAAAAGAAACAACCCAGCCAATCCTTACACAAATAAACAAGCAAATAACAAGCAAGGGAAGGAGGCTCAGTACCCAGAATGCTATATTTCCTAAAATGTTCAGGTTTAGCAAAACTGATGAGACATTCAAAGAATCAGGGAAGTATGAGCAATACACCCCAAAACAAGAACAAACAAAAACTGCCTGTGATAACAACCAGATGATGGATTTAATATAAAAAAGCTTCAAAGTGCTCATTATAAATATGCTTACAGGCCTTTTTCACCAAGATGGCACCAAAAGCTTAGAAGGAAGCTCCTGCCCCTCCCAAAGCTGAAGCCAAACCAAAAGCTTTGAAGGTCAAGAAGGCAGTGTTGAGGGATATCTACAGCCACAAAAAGATCTGCATATCACCTACCTTCTGCTGACCCAAGACATTGCGGCTCCAGAGGCAGCCCATATATCCTCAGAAGAGCACCCCCAGGAGAAACAAGTTTGACCACTGTGCCATCATCAAGTTCCCCCCCCTTCTGCTGAGTCAGCCATGAAGAAGATTGCAAACACCAGCTCAAACAAGCTGTCAAGAAGCTCTATGACATTGATATAGCCAAGGTTAACATCCTGATCAGGCCTGATGGAGAGAAAAAAGCATACCTTCAACTGTCTCCTGATTATGATGCTTTGGATGTTGCCAACAAAATTGGGATAATCTAATCAGAATTCAACTATCTGATTCTAAATATACCCTTTTTTCCAACATAAAAAATATGTTCACAGACCTAAAAAAGAGAATGATAAGGAGTAAAGGAAGGTCTGCATCAAAAAGAAAATATCAATAAAGATATGAAAGGTATGAAACAGAGCTAAGTGGAAATTCTGGAGTTGAAAGGGCCAATTGTCAAAATAAAAATTCACTAAGGGGATTCAACAGTAGGTTTGAAGTGGCAGAAAAAGGAATTATTGAACTCAATAAGAGACCATGCAAGTCAAAAATGGGAAAAAAAGGATGAAGAAAAGTGAATGGAGACTCAGAAAAAATATGGAACACTATTAAATGCACCCATACGTGTAATTCGAGTGCATGAAGGAGAGGAGATGGAGAAAGCAAAAACTGATTTAAAAAATAACAATGAAAACCTTCTTAAAGTTATTGAAAAAAATATCCTACAAACTGTGAAAGTTAGCAACACCAAAATGATGTCATTTTCTCTAACTCTAATGAAAAGGAACTGGAAGCCATGAGGGGCACTCCTGCACTGGGTTTATACAAAAAATAATCAGAAAGTTTTTGCCAAACTACAGCTTGCTACAGGAGTCACACAAAGACAGCTGTGCACTCATTTTCACAAAAGCATTCACCTGACAACTATCTTCACTAATAAACTGACATCAATTTCTACAGTAAGCCCCTGTAACCAACATTCTGTTTGCTTCAAAATAATTTATGTGCACTTCTCTCTTTTATGTTTGAAGGCTTCCCCTTTCCCAGAGAGCAATCGCTTGCCATTCCAAAATAGACTTTGTTTTGCATAATCTGTCTCAGAGTTGCTATTTAATATTAACAGAATCCAGAAAGCTCAAGGAACTCCAAATAGAATAAATTAACAGAGACACACAGGCATATTGTAGTGAAAACACTAAAAGTCACTGACAGGGAGAAAATCTTGGAAGCAGGGGGTGGAGCGGGAAACATGACTCATGGCTTACAAGAAAACTCCTGGAAAATCAATAGCTGATTTTGGCAGAAACAAAGAAAGCCATAAGTCAGTTGAATACGTAATCAAAGTGCTCAAAGAAAATAACTGTCAACAAAGAATGCTATAGCCACAAAGTTAGTGTTTAAGAATGAAGGCAAAATCAAGATTTCTCCAGATGAACCAATATTGAAAGAATTTGTCACTAGACCTACAAGATATACTTTTTTCTTACAAGAAAGTGCCTCAGGTAAAAGAAAGAAACTTGAGACAATAATTTGAATTCAGAGAGTTCTACAAAAGTACCTGTGCAATTATAAAAGACACTATGAATACATATTTCCCTGATTATTCCCATAACTGGTTTTAAAATAACATACATATAATGTAGGAGGATATCTATAATGTAGGGAAATATATGTGTAATATATTTGCCAATTATAGCACAACAGTTAATATACATATATGTGTGTGTTTGTGTGTGTATGTGTGTATGTGTGTGTATGTGTGTATGTGTGTATGTGTGTGCATGAAAAGCACTAGAGCAACCACTATCTATTAAATCACTAATGAAATTTAAATGCTGTTAGGAACTATTCACTCAATGTAAAGATGTAATAAAAGCAAAATAGAGGAACAAAAAGACATGAGACATAGAAAGCAAAAAGTAAAATGTAAAATGTATATTGACTCACAATGCACTAATTCTGTAAAAATATCTAATTCACTTAGATATGAGGTTAAATTGTTTTATACCTTTATTTCTATCTATTTATTTTTATGTGATGCTGAGGATCAAACCCAGTGCCTCACACATTCCAGGCAAGTGCTTTGCCACTGAGCCACAACCCCAGCCCCGAGGTTAAATTTTAAAAGTGTAAAAATCCTCCATAAAATCATTCCACCATACATATCTGATATAAACTAAAAATACTGTGAAGCTTCCAATATCAGTGACTTCATCAAGCTGGATTGCAAAAACTATACTAGATTGTAACCCAGGAATGTGTTGATTTTAAAAATCAACAAAAAATGTTCTGTAATGGTACAAATTCAAAGAGATATTTTGCTGTCACTAGGTATAGTCCTTAATTTATCAGCTGACTTATCATCAAAAATTGTATTCATCATATCCAAACATGCTGGAAAGATAACTTTTTCAGCAGTTGTGTGAGCCATTTTTTTTCCACATGATGCACAACTAAATATGATGACAGTAAGGTTTCTCACTAACGCAGTAGAGCTACAAAGAAATTGTGTTGATAACTTTCTGAGTTTTTTTTTTCTCTTGAATAAAAATACTCAAGAGGTTTATAAATAAGTTTTACATTATGAGTTTCTAAGTGCCTCTTTAATTTTGAAGGTTTTAAGCTCTCATTTGCAATAATATTATTACAAACAACAGATGAGGCCTATATTTCAAAAGGTTTTTCACATTAGACAAAACTATATTTTAAATAATCTTCACTATAACTCCTTGTGCTCATTTTTTTGCTTTTGAAATGTGTCTCAAATGAGGTCAAAGTTGGAAGACTATTGTCAATATTTATATATTTTTACAGAATTAGTGACAGAGGAAAGCAGTTGGGGACATGGCACCCAGAAAGCAGAGAGAGAGAGAGAGAGAGAGAGAGCTCTCCTCATCACAGACAAATATAAACCCCAAAGCCACACCCCCAGTGACCCTCCTTCTCCAGTCACACCTGACCTATCTACAGTTAATCCCTATGAGTGGATTGATGTACTGAGTAGGTACTCTGATTATTTCACCTCTAAACTTCATTGTATTGTCAATATTTACACTTCCAGATCTAGAACATATTTCTGTATATTTCATTTCATTATTCCTCTTTCTATTAATAAAGAAATGATCCATTTAACATTTAGTCTACTTAGATTTAAATGTCATAATTGCCACTAACTTAAAAAAAAATTCATTTTTTCAGAAGGCTTTATATAGACCCTTTGCCTAAATAATGTCCATTTCTAGGATCCCCAACACTTTTTAATATGTCAACAGACATATTCAATATGTTAAATATATTTAAATATATGTTAAATATATTTCACATATATTTAATATATTTATGTTGACATATTAAATATATTTATGTTGAAATAGTGCCTCACTAAGTTAGCTAAGGGCCTCACTAAATTGCTGAGGCTGGCTTTGAACTTGTGAGCCTCCTGCATCAACCTCCCAAGCCACTGAGATTACAAACATGCCCCACCATGCCTGCCACTCCTCCCAGCTGAGTACATCTTTTTTTGAAAGATGTTATCTTGATTATATATTTTTTCTTATTTTTTGCTCATTTAGAACATGAGTTCCTTCATTTCAGGCCCTGCATTCCACAAGTCTGTGACTCCCACAGTATCTCGAAAAGGTCTTATCTCTAAAAGTGTTTCTTGTGTTTTTAAGGAAATTGTGTTGAATTTGACACAGTGGGGAGTATTCTATGACTCTTGTGTGCTGTTGTTGTTGTTGATTTTCATATTATACCATCTCTATTAAATTTAATTATTCCTGTTCTTGTTTTTATTCAGCTTTTTTTTTCACTTTTTTCAACATTTTTTCACTGTTGTGACCAAAAGAACTGACAAGCACAATTTTGAGAAAGAAAAGTTTATTTGGGGACTCATGGTTTCAGAAGTCAGATGGCTTCCATTCCTCAGGTCCTGAGATGAGTCAGAACATCACAGCAGAAGAGTGTGACAGAGGAAAGCAGTTGGGGACATGGCATCTAGAAAGCAGAGAGAGAGAGAGAGAGCCCTCCTCATCACAGACAAATATAAACCCCAAAGCCACACCCTCAGTGACCCTCTTTCTCCAGTCACACCTTATCTACCTACAGATAATCCCTATCAATGGTATTGATGCACTGATTAGATACTCTGATCAATTCACCTCTTAACTTCCTTATAGTGTCTCACATAAACTTTTGGGGGACACCTCATATCTAAACCATAACATTCACTCACAGTTTTTAATCAATGGCTGAATTCTTCCATATCATGGTCCCTTTCCTCTACTTACCTCCCTTTGATTTTTATGTCTCCCACACACAACTTTCTCCCCCGCAAGAGCTTCCACATATGAGAGAAAACATAGAAAACTCTTGACCTGATTTTTCCTTATTTTGCTTAATATAATGATCTCTAGTTCCATCCATTTTCCTGTGAATGACATAATTTCACTTTTCTTTATGGCTGAATAAAATTCCTGTGTGTGTGTGTGTGTGTATGTAATATCATATTTTTTAAAATTTATCCATTGATAGACACCTAAGCTGGTTTCATAGTTTGTCTATTGTGAATTGTGCTGCTATAAACACAGATATGCACACATCACTGTAGTAAGATGACTTTAATTCTTTAGGATAAATAGCAAGGGGAGATATACCTGGGTAATGGTGGTTTCATTCCTAGTCTTTTGAGAAAACTCCATACTGATTTCCACAGTGGTTGTCCTAATGTGTAATCCCACCAACAGTGAAAAAGAGTTTCTTTTTCTCCATGTCCTCTCCAGCATTTATTATTGTACGCATACTTGATGATTGCCATTCTGACTGGTGTGAGATGAAATTCCAGTGTAGTTTCGATTTGCATCTCCCTAGTTGCTAATGAAACTAAACATTTTTTCATACATTTGTTGGCCATTTATATTTCTGTTTTGAGAAGTATCTGTTAAACCCCTTTGCCTATCTATTAATCAGGTTATTTGATTTTTTTGATTTTTTTTTTAGTTTTTTATACATTCTAAATATTAATCTTCTGTCAGAAGAGTAGCTAGCAAAGATTTTCTCCCATTCCATAGGTCCTCTCTTCATATTCAGAATTTAAAAAAACAGAAGCTCTTTAATTTGATGCCATCCCATTTAACTCTTGGCATTATTTACTGAAATTTAGGAATCCTATTGAGAAAGTCATTGCCTGTGCCTCTACGCTGGAGTATTGACCCTACATTTTCTTCTAGGAGTTGCATAGTTTATTGTCTAATTCCTAGGTGTTTGATCCTTTAAAAAAAAACATTTATTTATTTTTTTAGTTGTAGTTGCACACAATACCTTTATTTATATGTGGTGCCAAGAATCAAACCCAGGGCCTCACACATGCTAAGCAAGCACTCCACCACTCAGCCCCAACTACAGCCCTGGTCTTTGATCCATTTTGAGTTTAATTTTGTGCAGGATATTATTTTTATTCTATTTATGGATAATCACTTTTCCCAGAACCATTTGTTAAAGAGGCTGTCTTTTCTTTAAAG
The DNA here is from genome assembly GCF_021218885.2 of Marmota monax. NCBI lineage: Eukaryota > Metazoa > Chordata > Mammalia > Rodentia > Sciuridae > Marmota > Marmota monax. The sequence continues at coordinate 47,271 of NW_026692892.1, read as the reverse complement.
TATGTAAAACTTTTAGAAGAAAACATACCTGCTTAATTTTTAATAACTTTTTTGTTTGTTCTAATTAGTTATACAAGACAAGAGAATGCACTTTGATACATCATACATAGATGTAACATAATTTCTCATTCTTATGGTTGTACATGATATAGCATCCCATGGGTTGTATAGTTATGTATGTACATAGGGTAATAATGTATGATTCATTCTACTATCATTCCTACCCCCATACTCCCTCCCTTCCCTTCACTTTCCTCTACCTAATCGAAAGTAACTCTGTTCTTCTCTAGCCACACACCCCACCACCACTTATTGTGAATTAGCATCCACAATTCAGAGAAAACATTCATCCCTTGTTTTAGCTGGATTAGCTTATTTCACTTAGCATGATATTCTCTATCTCCATCCATTTACCAGCAAATGCCATAATTTTTAATCAGTAAAGCTGAAAATAATACAATATATCTTATTAGGAAATGGATAAATAAACCATTATACACTTTTACAATGGAATACTGCTTAAAATAAAAAAGAAAAAGCTACAGATTGTTACTGCTTTGTTAATCTTCATGTTAAGGGAAAGAAGCCAGACTCTGAAGCTAGATTCTAAATCCCATATGCTGCATTATTCTGTTAATATGGCATTTTACAAAAGGAAACTATTAGGCTGAGGAGAGAAGATGACCACAAAGGGGGATATTTTAGAGTTATGAAAGTGTTTTATATCTTGATGGTGGTAGTGATTATATGACTATATATGTTTGACAAAACTCAGAGAAATATGAAATAAAAAGGCTAAAGTTTGCCATAATCCAAAAGTACCAATACTCAAATCACCAAAAAACATAAATAGAAGTAACTTGGAATGAAAAATATTGGAAACCTCTAAACTAAAATCCAATAAAATATAGCTAAAAGAAATTTTAAAATAAAATATAAATATCTAGTGAATTTTGAAGGTCACTATTTTTCAAAAGGCCAATTTTCTAAAAGTTATTGAGTAGGATTCTTCTTCCTCCTCCTTTATTATTCCCTCTCCTTCTCTTTTTTCTCTTCTCCCTCTCATATTTGCTCTGAAGAAATTTTTGACCTAATGATAAAATTTATATCGATATAAAAAGGACCTAGAATAGCCAAAGGGAGTTACAAAAAAGAAGACCATGAAGGAGTTAAACCATCTGATTTTTTTTTTTTTTTTTTTGCAGGGGGCGGTGGAGAGTACTCAGAATTGAACTCAGGGGCACTTTGCCCAACGGCACTGGAATCACTGAACCACATCCCCAGTCCTATTTTGTATTTATTTAGAGACAGGGTCTCATTGAGTTGCTTAGCACCTCACTTTTGCTGAGGCTGGCTTTGAACTCACGATTCTCCTACCTCATCCTCCAGAGTTACAGGCCTGCACCACCATGCCAGGCTAAACTATCTGATTTTTACGACTTACAATATAGCTATGATATCAAGAGAGACAATACCAAAGTATTGTCATCAAGATGGAACAGAACAGGGAGTCTGGAAACAGTGTTACTCAGATACTGCCAATTGATGTCAATATAGCTGCCATGGCAATTTAATAGGGAAAAAATGATAATCATTTCAATATGTAGTGCTTCGTAAATTACTATCTGCACAGAAAAAAAAGAACTTTGATTCCTAATTTACATACACAAAAGTTAACTTAAAATAATCCTGAACTTAATAGCTAAAACTATGAAAAATGAAGAAGAAAACAGAATATCAATGAACTTTTTTTAGCTTTATTGTATTTATTTATTTTTATGTAGTCTGAGGATTGAACCAAGTGCCTTACACATGCCAGGCAAGTGCTCTATCACTGAGCCACAACCCCAGCCCCTCAATGGACTTTGTGAAGGTCAATAATTTTAAGCATACAGTCCTTAACCATAAAGATAACTTTTTAAAAGATTGATAAACTAGACTTTGTAAAAGTCAAAAACTTCTTTTTAAAAGACACAATTGTAAAAATATTCTAAATGCAAGTTGTACACTAGAGAAAATATTCACAAATCATATGTCTGACAAACCATGACCCAGAATTTGTCAAGGATTCAAACATTTTAGTAGTAAGTAGACAAAGAATCTAATACCCAGAAAGGGTAAAAGATTTCATTAAAAAAAAACTTTATCCAAATTGCCAATATATATGAAAAATGTTCAACATCTTTAGTCATTAGGGGAAAAAATTAAAACCAATCAGTTTTAGTATGAGTAAAATTAAAAAGCCTAACTACATTAAGCTGGCAGGTATGTTAATAGCAACACCTGAGATAAATCAATTTAAAAGAGGAGAAGATAATTTGGCTCTTAGTTTGGATGTCTGTCCATGTCACTTGGCCCTGTTGCTTTGGGCCTATTGTGGCAGAGTACATCATGGGAGGAATGCATGACAGAGAAAGCTGTTCATCTCATGGTGGCTAGGAAGCAAAGGTTGAGAGGAGAGGGGCTGAGGTTCTAATATCACCTTCAGAAACCTCCAATGACCTAACTACCTCCCACTAGGCCCTACCTGCTAAGCGTCTCATCGCCTCTCAATAGCACGAAGCCTTCAACACTGGTGTCTTGGGGAAACATTCAAGATTCAAACTATAGCAGAAAGGATTGGAGCAAATAGAATCCTCATATATTATTGGTGGGGGTATAAAATGATTTCATCATGTTACAGAACTTTTTGGCAGTTACAGATAAAAATAAACACAGCTTTTCCCCATGATTCATCTGTTTACTCCAAAGATCCTAAAAGTAATGAAAATATATCTTCCAAGCAGACTACTACAAAATAATTCATAGACTCATGAAAAAAAAACTTAACTGAAGTGTCCATTAATAGAAGAAAGGATAAGCAAATTTTGGTATATTCATACAATGGAATTCTACTCAGAAATAAGAAGAAACAAATCACTTATAGAAGCAAAAATTAGATAAAAAAATAGATGCAGAATGTCAAGGTAAGGGCAAGGCTCAGGCCTGGGAACCAAAGTTCAAGGATCTGGCAATTTAAAGAAGGTGCAAGGCATAGTGGGACTAATGGTCATCCTTTATTTGGAGGTGGCCATAGCCATTAACCAACACCCCCACCCCTGAGCCATTTTCATAGGCTCTTTTTATATACAGTTCAAACAAAGAAGGCACACTGCCAACAGGTTACATAGATGGGGCACATGGTTACAAGCAAATGTTTATGATCTTGAATATATAGTTGGATCAAAGTATTTCTGACCTTGACTAACCATAACATAACTGGTTTCTAGCCTTGGTTACACACTAAACACATAACATTAAACATAACAGAGTCTGTTGGAAGTCTCAGTGAGGGAGCCTAACTATAGCCATTTTGGGCCTGCCCCAATAAGGCATCCATCCATGTGTCTCCAAATGGGCCACTGAAGTTGGGGCCGAAAGCTCTAAATCTGAAAGACAGTCAGAAGTCAACAACATCATCAGTATAATGAATATATGTACAGTGGATGGCTGAGTCCACTGGGCCAAGTCATTGGCCACCAAATCATAGCACATAGTTGGGCTATGCAAATAACCTTGTGGGAACACTTGAAATATCCACTTCTGGCCTTCTCATCTAAAGACAAACTGCTCTCAGCTCTCTGGAGCTGGAGCAATAGAAAAGAAAGCATTAGCCAAGTCCAGCCCATAATGGTAAGTGTCCAATTGCAATATCCATTGGTCCATGAGATCATGCACTGAGGGAACTGCTGCATACAAAGAAGGCACCACCAATTCAGTTCTTGATAATCTAGTCATTCTATCAGCCACACTGGTGTGTGGGGGTTGTGTGTTGGCTGTATTATGCCTACCACCTCCATTTCTAAGATAGTAACTCCAATTTTTGCACGTTCCCCTGGGAGGCAGTACTGCTTCACTGTCACAGTCTTCTGGGATTGTGGCAAGAGCTGGGGCAGGTGTTTTGCATATCCTCTCATAATCACCTGCACAACTGACACAGAGAGGTGAAATTCCCCTGCTGTGGTCTGTAGCCACAGTCCTGGATGTACTCTGGGATAGGAGACATATGTACTATTTATGCTTGCAGGGGCAAATGAGTATCCCCAGCTGTAAGGACACTCGCCTTTCACTTAATTGTCTGTCATCCATAACCATCACTGTGAATATATTGACCTGGGAACTTACCCATGTTCACCAAGCTGCATTCAGCTTCAGTATCCACAAAGCCAATACCCTCTGCCCATTGTTCAGGGACCAGTGGATAGCAAGTTCCACATGTCACTTCAGTCCCAGCCAGTTCATGCAGGGTGGACACCTTGACCAAATTCCTAGTTGTACTAGAACAAAATCCCTTCATCCCCCTAGAAGCCAAACAGTCTTTCAATTGCAGAGGTCGGGCTTCTCAGGGTGCTTGTTTACCTCTGCCTGTTCTCAGGTATTGCTGCTGTGGGTGTGGCTGCTTCCACAGCTGAAGGATGACTGCAGTAGGTGATTATCTATCTTCCTGTGATCTAGTCCTGCTGCCAGGGGTGGTGCTCACATCTGTGCACGAGTAATTCTAAAGGCCTTTTTTTCTTTTGTTTATCTTGTTTCCAGGCCTCTTTCCCTCTGCGCACAGTTTTTAGCTGTCATCTACTCTCAGCTTCCCCAGGCTAGCCATTATAGTAATAATTTCATTAATGAGGCATCCAACAAATGGAGCTAAGATAGCCATTAAGGATACAAAAGTGGAGGGTGGAGCACTCTACAAAACCAAGTCTCTCATGACACTAGTAAATCTTTCATCATCGGGTCCTCATGTGTTCAGATTAAATGTTGCCTGACGCATGCCAAGCTCTCACAGAATCTGCACCAAATCAGCACAGGATTGCCATTTACTCACAGTTTCTGGCAGCTCACCAGAATCTGCCCACACAGTTCACATAGTTCACCCAGCTGCATAAATCCAGTTTTTCAGGGAATGACTATCTTTTCCATGCCTGTCACTGTCACAGGGAGGGGTGAGTGGTGATGGATGCCAGACACTCCATCTCCTCTGAAAAGCAAACAGTGCTGTCCACCAATAGATCCCACAAGTCATAAAACTCATGCAGCCAGGGGCTCCCCAAGTTGCTGGCCAAACTTCTTAACCAAGTCTACCAATGCTGCCTGGGTGTATGGCTGGTATGTAGACTGCACTATAACATTCAGCTGCCCCATTTCCTGACCTCCAGGGGCCTAGGGATACTCATGTTTTATCTTCTGCTGTGCCACCAGGTGAGCTCCAAGCCAGAGCTTCTCCTCAGGCTCTTCTTCAGATTTCACACCCCCTTGGAGGTCAGCCCATTGCACACACCTCAGCTTCCAAAGCATGAATGTGCTTCTCCAAGGTTTCCTGCTTCTCTTGCAGGACATGGAGCTGGGTGGTATCCCAAGACTCTGGTCCATATTTGCTTTCAAAGCAGTGAGAAAAATCCACGCCAAGTGTCCCGATGCTTCCTGTGCAGCACTGTCTTTTACGTGGGAACTCACTGTTTACAAAGCCTCCTCTACACTCACAGGTGACCTGTCCACCATAATCCAATTCTCCACAAGACCCCATATCAATAGGACCATGGTGACCAGGTGTTAAGCACTTGCTGGCCACAGGGTCCCCCACAACCGCAGGGGTTGATACATCTTGCATCTGTGCCAAATACTGCCAATTACACCACTTGTCAGGGTGAGTACTAGGCTCAGGCCTGGAAACCAAGGTTCAAGATTCTGGCAATTGAAAGAAGATGCAATGGCCTTTATACATTTTTTTTTTTTTATTCAGAGATGGTCATAGCCATTAGCCAGACACTCTGTAGGGCCATTTTTATATATCCTTTTTATATGGAGTTCAAAGAAGGCAAACTGCCAACAGGTTATATGGGGTGGGGGGGGCACGGTCACAAGCAAATATTTATGACCTTGATATATTCTTGGAATCAAAGTGTTTCTGACCTTGACTAACCATAACATAGCTAGTTCCCAGTCCTGGCTACACACCAAAAACATAACATAGTCCACAGGAAGGCTTCAGTGAAGAAGCCTAACTACAGCCATTTTGGTCCTGCCCCAACACAGAGTAAAAGAAGTTCAGCATAAAAGAGTACATTTGTGGGGTTCCTTTTATATTAAGTTTTATAGCAAACTTATTCTAAGATGTAAAATTAGAATAATGGTCAAATAGGTTGCGAAAGTCTATAAGTGAACTGTGTGTGTGAAGTTTTTGTACCACATCTTGATAGAGATGTGAATTAATAAAAATGTTAAAATGTTGCATCAATTAAGTAAGACTGGACTTCAGACTTTGAAATATGAAGAATATTTATGGAAACATAACCTTTTAGTGTTTTTAACATGATTGCTTTTATTTGATTCTGAATATTAGAGACAGATGAGGTTTATAAATAAGATTCTGTTATATATTGGGAGATGACTAAATCTGCAAGGCCCTTCAGCCAAAGGATGGAGGCTCCTGTGTTTTAGTATGTTTATGGGTCCCTGATATAGAAAAAAATCTGCTGCTGTTTTGAAGCTGAAGTTATTGACCGATACCAGTAAAGCATTCTAAGCAGGAGTGATTATTAGGGTTTATATAATTAATTAAACATTTTTACATAATCCATAGCCTGTTCATCATCTCTATTGATTTTTAAAAACATATTGTTAATTTTAGAATTTCATATGAATTTAACTTATACTTCTATCCAGGATCCTGAATTAATTCTTCAGCTCTTCATATTGCATTGAATATGTTAGTAAGTATTTGTTATAATCTTTATTTCTTATGTACTAGATTTTGTCAGTATTATGAGAAGAAACACTTTTTCTCTGCATAATAGCTCTATTCCTGTGAGTTTTCTTAACAGCGTAGTCCTCCAGAGGCAAGAGATGCACCCTACATTGATCCTCATTGGCTGGAAAGAACATGTTCAATGACAAATTGTTGTTTCACTTAAACACAACTTCTGTGAAGTCTTCATGTGGATAAATTCTAGTTTCAGCTTGTGCTCTCTCGGAGGGGATGAAGTAGTGGTGGGTTGGGGTCCAGCACAGCGAGGCTGGGCTGTAAGCCACTCTGAAAGGTGGTTTCTTTTGTGGTGTTGTTTTTTGATCCTTCCACCCTGAAACTATCTTTTGGATTCAGTTCTTTACACACCAAACTAACATAATTAATATTGCTATTAGAGATATCAGAACAAATTATCTCCATATAAGAACAACAAAATAATATACAAAGAAACAACACTTTTGAAAATTAAGTTATGTAGTAGAAAGAAATTTAATTATTTTTTAAAATTGCTTTATACTGTGGTGGTCTCGAATAACTGTGTACAGATTATTTTTTCAGGTTTTCAGATTGACAACTAGAAACACAATATCAGCTTTTAGAAAATCCATGTAGATGCTGAATGAAGCTGCATTAAATATATACATTATATTCCTCTCTGGGAACACAGAAATCATCTTCTTTAGTGCTCTCAGAAATGCTTTTTGATATTCTCTTTGATTCTTTTTTTTAAAGAGAGTGAGAGCGAGCGAGAGAGAATTTTTTAATATTTATTTTTTAGTTTTCGGTGGACACAACATCTTTATTTTATTTTTATGTGGTGCTGAGGATCGAACCCAGCGGCCCCCCGGCGCATGCCAGGCAAGTGTGCTACCGCTTGAGCCAAATCCCCAGCCTCTCTTTGATTCTTTATGTTTCTTATTAAATATATGAATTAGGATTTTATTGTCTTTGCTAATGAATACTTTTGTTCTCTCCTTATAACTAGATGTTCTTTCTATAGCTCTTCATGGCTTAGTCTGAAGGAGACTAACCACGCTTCCCCCCATGTGGTTCTAACTGGCTGGAGAGGGAAGTATTCAGTGTCTCATTTTGGCATCACTTATACCCACCTTTTGTGTAGGTTACTTGTCACCAAAGACTGGCTACACAAGAGTTTGGGGATTAGAGTTAGGAATTGTAGATAGCACAGAGGGCACTGGTGTGCCTTCCAGGGGACTCTGCTGTTTTGTTTGGAACATTTTCCATATGCAAAGAGGAGTGAGGGCTCAGCAGGTGGACTAGGGATCAGGCAGGACTTTGTGCTCTAAGTCAAAATCCAGGGTTAGGACTTGAACCAAGGATGGTTTAGACCCACAGGTCTGAATGGAAAGGAAAATTGTCAACACAAACATCTTAAAGTCTCTTCACTTCTGGAAACACAAAGGACAGTAAGCTCATGAATAAACTGTACTAATGTGAATCTGATCCTTTCAGTTTCAGAGTCAACCAACAAATTCTGGAGCGTGACAAAGGTGAGAAAGAAATCAGGAAGGGAGTGAGGGAATGGACCCAGGTGTGTCTAGGGGCTGATTAGTCTTCTGGAAGTAGCTAGAGCAGTTTTAGAATCTAAAGCACAAAATTGATGTTCTTTTCATATTCCTCCCCTCTTCCCCATTCCCACCAAATATAAAGAAATGCAGGCTTCTTTTGACTTGTGACCCTGAAAATTTGTGTTGGATCCTTATCTGTCAAGCTGGTGAGAAAATAGATATTGTGAAATTGCCCACCAGCCCTGATGATGATCATAATTAATAATTATAATAATTCCAAATAGTTATTGAGCACTTATTAATATGTTCCATTCACTCTTCTAAGTGTTTTTGCTTTATTAACTGGCTGACTGGTGATGCAGTGAGGTAAATCTATTATTATTAGTTCCCCTTTCCATTTTACCAATTAGGACATTGTAGAATGCAGTAGTTGAAGAGTTCCCTAAGGCTACATTATTTGTAAGAGGGGGAACCTGAATTGAAACTCAGGCACTCAAACCTCAGAATGATGTGACAGAGGAACGACTGTGCTACTTTGAGGCCTGGAAGGGAATTTATGCCATATTTCCTCTGGTAGGCACTGGACCATTGTTAAACCACTCACTGAATTCTTCTAAAGAAGTAATTGCATAGGGCCCTGGCCATGCACACCTTCAACTAACTTCACTTCCCCTTTCTGTCATTGGTGGAAAGAGCTCTTCTTTCTCTTTTTATTTCTTATGCCTGACAGTATTTGATTGATACCACATGAATGCACAGATGGATGCTCTTTATCATGGTTCAGCATAATTCAGGTGCTGGTTATTTGAAGAGATGATGCACTTTCAGCCCTCACAATCATCTGAGGAATCTGAAATTATATTCAGTTAGATTTACTTCAAAAATCTTATAGCTTCAAACACTGTAAAGCTAACAAAACTTTTCAGCTTTATCAAAAGCCTCACCACTCTTCTATCTCTGCTCCCCTGGGGTCATGGGTTCAAAATAAAAGGCTCATCAGGTTTAAGGAACATTTGTGTCTTTCATCTTCTGTTTATCTGTGAGGAATTATGATGTCATTATTTGGGGTCTATAAGGCAAGTGGGTAAAAAAAAGAACATAAAGTTGGGAATGGAGAAGTATAATGACTGAAGATATATCAAATAATTGAAAATGGATTTGATTTCTCAACTAAGAACAGAAACTTTTTTTCTAGCCATGACCCCAGGGGAACCATGAAGGCCTGCAGGAGAGAGAGAAAAGACAGAGAATAGACATAGAGTAGAACAGTATGGGCAGGCAACCAGAAATTCTGTACAGTGCTCCATATATAAATTATGAATTGAGGTTTTTCAGGGTCACTTGCCTTAGATCTGCAGGCCACAGTACAACTAACAAGAGGAGAAAAATGTGGTAGTGCTATCATTTTTTAAGGAATTGTATTTATTTAACAAGATCACTGAATACTATGTTAATATACAAAAATTGATTACATTGTATATACCGGCAAGAAACAAGAAGACAAATTTTTCAGTGTTATTTAATAGCACTTTATATTACAATATACTTGACCAATGCTCCGGAAAATTTCAAAGCTAATCAAATACAGGGAAATTCTAAAAAAAAAAAAAAAAAAAAAAAAAACTATCACAGACAAAACGAATTTCAAGAAACGTGACAACCAAATGTAATGGGGGGTCCTGGAGGGAATCCTGGAACAGAAAAAAGATTGTAGGTAAACACTAAGGAAGTCTGGATAAATTATGGACTTTAGTTACTAATAATATATTAGCATTGTTTGATTAATGTGGTAAATGTTCCATACTAATGTAAGATGTTTATAATCGAAAAATCTGTGTACAGATGAGGAGATGGGGACAAATAGGAACTGTGTTTTAGAGGCTCAGATTTTTGGAAGTCTAAAATTGTTCTAAAAATAGTTATTAACATAAAAGAAGGAAAAGTTGAAAACTAGCTGAAGTACATATGGAGATTCAGCACATAATAAAAGCAATATATTAAATCAGTGAACTTTTCAAATAAATGGTGTTGCAACCAATGAAAGGCTCTTGGAGATACTGTGTTGTATCCAGACAAGAAACAATTTAAAAACTCTGAATTAATCTGAGATTTAAACATAAAAATATGAAGCTATACAACTGTTAAAAGAAAATGTAGATATATTCTTTTATAAATTCAATGCAGGGAAAATCTTTCTAATTATGGTTCAAAAGTTTAAAGCAAAATTTAAAAAAAGAAAGGATATAACTTTTATATATAGTCATGGGTATGGAACCTTTTACTTTGCATATTCTAGACAAGCTTTTTCCCACTGAACTATATCTCCAGCCCCAGGATATATAAAGCAAACTACTTAAAATTTATAAACAAAAACTTTAGGAAAGCCACAGACAAATTAAAAATGGGGAGAATATATTTGTACCATGCATTGCTAAAATATGAAGAGTTAAAAATTAAGACAAAGATTAAAATCTTGTTATAAAAAAGGACAATGGGATTGGACAGAAAAAAAGTAAACAAAAGGTCTTGAAGCATGTGTTAGAAAGCAAATTAAAATGACACTGAAACTAGCATTTCATACTTATTAGGTAAGTAATAATCATCAAATATGAAAGCTTTATGACCATTGCCTGGACAAAGCTATAGTGAAATAGACAACCCATGCATTGCTGGCAATGGGTAGAAACGGTCCTGTTATAAAAAGTGTTGGCAATATCCTACAAAATGGCATATGCATTGACCCTTTAACCTACCAACCTCAAGTTCTACTCCACAAATAAAAGATAATGTGTGAACAAGTTAATTCAGTGTTTCATTAATGCATAATAATTAGTAGAAAAAATGTTGAAAAAAACTGTAATGCCCACTGTTTTAGTCAGCTTTTGAACTGTTGTGACCAAAAGACCTGAAAAGAAGAACATGGAGGAGAAAAACTTATTTGGCTTGTGTGTAAGGGTTCTGGCTGTGGAATGTACAAGATAGCGAATTTCTACTGGTGAGCAAACTCCCGAGGAATAATAGGCATTTTGTTTTCCACACTTGGAATATTCTGGAGTTTCTCCCAGGAACTAGTAAGATAACTAATAATGTGCAATTCCTGGCTGGTATAGTAATGCCCTACATGAGGAGGCTCTGGGTTAGAGTCTTATCAGTCTCAACCTTGATCTCAGGCACACAGTTCCTGGAAATAAAGAAACTCTCTTTTTAGACAACCGCAATGTTTCACCAAGTTCCACTGGGCCTGAAACTGTTCACATAACAGTAACTTTAAACAGTGGACTCTCTTGAGAGCTACACAAAGCTCCTAACATTGCACAATGCAACTACAGTATGTAACTAAGGAATAAGCGGCATAATGTTACTAACTCTGTAACCTGCCTAATGACACAATGAACAATAATGTACTACTGACACAGTGACCTAATGTAACTATTGATATAAATAAAGCTGGCAGCTTGGGCAAGAGGCCATTCTGCCTTTCTGCCATCCTGATATTCTGCCACTTTGCCTCTGCACCTGGTTTTTGCCTCCTTTTGATTTCCTTTCACTTGTGATTTCAGAGGTTCATCCTTGGTTAACTGACTCTATAGCTCTGGGCCCAAGATAGGTAGAACATCATGGGGGAAAGGTGTGGCAGAGGAATGCAGTTCAGGACATGGTACCCAAGAAGCATCATTTATCTGTAGTCCCATGAGTGTCATTAAAGTCCTTCCTAATTTTATAAATATAAATATAGACATCAGCATAGACATAAAACTTTTACAGGATTAGAATTTCTGTCGTATAATTTTTTTCCACATAATCTGTGGTGGACAGTTTCCTATAACATTGAACGTTCTCATAAAACATTATCTTTAGTGGCTACTAAAACTCACCATATGCTTGAAATGGTATTTACTAAAAAATTTTTTTACCATTTAGGTAGCCTGCTATCAATCTTTCCAAGCAAAATACTTGAAGTTTCCTCTTAAGAGAATTTGAATAGGCCCAGAAAAAAATGATTACACATTATGGACTTTATGGTCTCCCAATGAAAGAGACAGACCTTGAAGGATTAGCTCAAATCCTGCCAAATTCCATCTTTGAACCCATAGCTATTTTTTAGTCACTCTTAAATGTAAAATAATATCAGTGAGCTGAAAATGTTTTTAAGAGAGCAATAAAGATAAAGGGAAAAATAAAAACAAAAACTTAGATAAAACAATCAGGAATTAAAGGCAGCTTTAAGTATGTATACATAAAGCAAAACAAAGCCAAACAATTTTTTTTATTATTTTCAGAGATTGGAGAAGGCAGCCTCCCTTAGATGAAACAGCAAAGCCCTTTTGAAAATTAACAACACAGGAAAAGTTTTATTATATTGTAATGGATTTATCCTTGACTTTTACTATGTTGTTTAATTTTTAAAATTTTATGAGGAATCTGAGTAAAATTGATTTTAAATCTATAGATTTTATCTCCAAGTTTATGATCTCTTTTCATTAATTTGCATAATTTGCTATTTTCTTCTCAGTAGAATATCATTTTTACTTTCTCTTGATTATATGGATTTCTTATGAAAATGATTTTTTGTTATTTTCTATTATTCTTTATCTTAATAGAATTTCTTCTCCTGCAACTTTGAGTATGCCTGTTGGCAGTGCATTCTGCCAGAGACAACTGATGCTGACTTCTCTCCTTTGCCTTATTAGCTAGAAAGAAAGGTTTTGAATGATATGTCATAGTTTCCTGTAAATGCGATTTATGTAAAGATTTATGTCATCATCCTTCCTCTTTAACCACAACCCTAACCGAATAACCACTTCCTATGCTCAGACAACTTCTCATTTCTACAGACGTCAAATGTGCTGTTTTTCTGATGTTCTCAAGGTAAATTTTAGATAAAAATATATTCTTTGGCCAGTCCTCTAACATATAAAGAAGATCAGAATGAAACTATTCACAAGTAAGGGCATCAAAAAAGAATAGTTTAAAAGTATCATCACTATAAAGGCAATTTTCAACAAGACCCTGTTATACAGGACACTTTCTGGGCATATGAATCTAACATACACTAATTACATTGTAGAAGTTTTCCCAAAAGAAAAGAAAGCAGATGGTAAGTCCATGTCAATAAGAACAACCTGAAGTTGTGTGGTTTGACAGTGAGAGTGGTGGATAGCTCTGGGCCAGCCACACACAGCTGCTGTCTCCATACCTTGGAGGAGTGGAGCTTGAACAGTGAGATTGCATTAACCAGGGGACTGGATATGTAGAGGTCACACTTGAGCAGAGATTAGAAAAATGCTGTCTGCCTGTTCAAACTAGTGGCAATAAAAGAGCCCCCTGCCAGAAGCCAGTCCCTTGAGTCTTGAGCCCCATGCATATACTGGGCCTTGAATAAGGGCACAGTAAATTTTTTGGAACATGAATCCTTCAGGACTTGAGCTAAGTTATCCAGGGCCTTACTGTCTCTCACCCCACCCAGTGGCAAATCAGAAAAATTTGGCATAATTTACTTTGCATTACACAATTTGCAAAACATATAAATATGCCAAAATAGATTATACTGTTATGTATAACTAAAAAGAACGAATAAAAAATTTAAAAATTAAAAGAGAAAACCCATGATGACTGATATTTTGAGCCAAGGTGGTTTATAAATATTCCTGAATCAAGAGCAATATGTAATGGTAACTTCGGCATGAGAATAGGTTTATTAATTGCCATTGAAATTTACCAGTTTCAGATAATACATCTCTCTAACCACTTCATATGTGTGTCTTTCTAGTGCAGAATAAATATATACATAATAATAAGAATTTTGTAATGACTGGTACTGTGAAATGATCATTTTTAGCACTCTTGGATTTTCTCTATTGAAGTTTTCCCTCTTGAATATTCTCTATCACTCCTAAAACTTCCCTATGATCATTTGTGAACCAGCCCCACCTCCAGCCCTCAAGCAGTTACTAATCTGATTTCTGTCACTATAAGTTAGTCTGTATTTTCTAAAATTTTATCAAATTGAATCATACAATATGAACTCACTTTCTGTCTTCTTCCATTCAGCTTAATTATTTTGAGACCTAAGCATATTGTTGTATATGTCAATGATGTCTTCCTTTCTATTGTCTAGCAGCATTTCATTGTATAGATATACCACAAGTTCCTTATCTACTCACCTGTTAATGGACATTGGAGTTGTTTCTGGGATTTTGGCTATTACAAGTAAATTCTGAATAGTCCATTCAACTCTTCCTATGTAAATTATTTCCCTTTCTCTTGGGTAAATAATTAGTAGTGAAATGATTGAATCATGATGTTTTAGTTTACTTTTTAAGATGTTGCCCAAGTATTTTCCAAAGTGATTGTACTATTATGCATTTGTACCAGTAATATAAGAGAGTTCTGTTATTTCACATCCTCGCCCACACTTGGTATAGTGGTCTTTAATGTAGCCATTTCAATGACAATATAGCAGCATTTTGCTGTGGTTTTAGTTTCCATTTTCATAATGTCTGCTACTATTGAATATTTAATGTGCTTAATTACCATCTTTATATCTTCCTTGATGAAGTGTCTGTTCAAATCTTTGGCCACTTTTAATTGGATTGTTTCCTATTTTTGCTGAGAACATACATGTTCTTTACATATATATATATATATATATATATATATATAATATAATATAAAAGATCTTTGTCAGACATTGGTAAATATTTCTCCCATTTTGTGGTAGCCTTTTTAATTTTGTAATATATCTTTTCAAAAACAGTTAAATTGGTTGTTTTTTTATAGTTTCTTATTTCTGTTTGTTAGTTAAGAAATATTTGCCCAAGCTGAAGGTACTTAGATTTTCTCCAAATTTCTTATCAAATTTTTAAATTTTTCACTCCTGTTTAGGACTAGTATCAGTTTTGAGTTAATTTTTGGTTGTGTAAAAGTCTAATTGCAATTTTCATATATAGATACTCAATTGTTCTGGCACTATTTGTTAAAGAAGATTAGTATTTCCCCCATTAAATTGCTTGGGTGTGTCAAAACTTGTTTACATGCATATATTGCTGAAATATATGTAAGCAGACCTCTGGAATCTCTGTTCTGTTCCATTTGTCTATATATCTACCTTTACACTAACACCATACCATCTTGATGTTGACAACATAAAAAGTCTTAAAATCAAGTATCATAAACTTCCCCCCTTATTCTTTTATCAAAAGTATTTTTCCTATTCTATCACCTTTGAATTTCCATTCAATCTTAAAAATAAGCTTATCAATTTTCTTCAATAAATCCTGTATGTATTTGGATTGCAGTTGTGTTGAATTTATACATAAGTTAGGGAAGAATTATGTTAACAATATTGATTCTTCCACTACATGAACATGGTATATCTCTCCATTTATTATCTTTATTTCTCTCAACCATGTTTTATAGTTTTCAATATAAAAATTGTCAGGTTTATCTCTGAATGTTTTGTATTTTTTATGATACTACAATTTAAGATTAAAAATTTCAATTTTTGTTGTTTTTTTTTTTGAGAGAGAGAGAGAGAGAGAGAGAGAGAGAGAGAGAGAGAATTTTTTTAATATTTATTTTTTAGTTTTCGGTGGACACAACATTTTTGTATGTGGTGCTGAGGATCGAACCCAGGCCGCACGCATGCCAGGTGAGCGCGCTACCGCTTGAGCCACATCCCCAGCTCCATCAATTTTTGATATTTCATTAATACTACATATAAATAAAAATGGTAATTGTTATTGAGTTTGTATCCTGAAACATTGCTAGTTTCACTTTTTCTTTATCCTATTTGTTTTTTGTGGACTCCATAAGACACTCTATTGTAAGGGCTGACAAATCATAGTCAACAGGCCAAATCCAGCCAACCACCTGTTTTTATACAATCTATTTTTTACATTTGTCAATGGTTACATTTGAAATGATTGTACAAGTATCTACATAGTATTCTTTTTTTTTTTTTTTTTTTTTTTTTTTAAAGAGAGAGTGAGAGAGATAGAGGTAGAGAGAGAGAGAATTTTTTAATATTTATTTTTTTAGTATTTGGCGGACACAACATCTTTGTATGTGGTGCTGAGGATCGAACCCAGGCCGCACGCATGCCAGGCGAGCGCGCTACCGCTTGAGCCACATCCCAGCCCCCTACATAGTATTCTTGATTTCACATCTTAGGACACAAAGCCCAAAATATCTGTTTTTTACAAAAAAATTGCCAATCCATGTTTTATAGTCAATCATGTTACCTATGGAAAAAAACATACTTTGCCCTTTTCAATTGGCACATCTCTTATTTCTTCTCTTGCTTTTTCGCAATTGACTAGAGTAAGAACAGCAGACATTCTTTGCTGAGTCCCTATATTAGAGCAAAAGCTTTATTCTTTCACTATTGAGTTTGATGTTTGTGGCCCTTTTTCAGATTGATAACATTTCTTTCTATTTCTAACTTTCTAAGTATTTCCATCATGAATCGATGTTGATTTTGTCAAATTTTCTTTTTTGCAAAAATTGAGTTAATGATTGTTTTGTTCATTTTTTCCAATAATAAAATAAACCACTTTGATAAAGTTTTTAATGCTAAAACAACCTTGCATTCCTTGATTAGGTGTGCTTTATTATTCTTCATATATGTTGTTAAGTTTGGTTTACTAAAATTGCATTGAGAACTTTTCATCTATGTTTATGAGGATATTAGCTCATGAGGGTTTTCTTGTAGTATATTTAATTGTGATAGAAGATTAATGATGAAGAGAGTTGAGATGTATTCCCTCTTCTTTCATTTTCTGGAACAATTTATATAATGATGTTATGGCTTCTTTAAGTGCTTGGAAGAATTTTTCAATGAATTCAAAGAATTTGTCACCTGGGAGGGCCCGGAGCATCCTTGAGGAAAGGATTTTAACTATTTATTAGGTACAAGGCTGTTTTAGGTTATTCCTTTTTTTTGGGGGGGGTGGGGTACTGTGGGATTGAACTCAGGGGCACTTAACCACTGAGTCACTCCCCAGATCTTTTTTAATTTTTACTTTGAGACAGAGTCTCAATGAGTTGCTTACGGACTTGCTAAGATGCTGAAACTGACTTTGAATTCAGATCTTCCTGCCTCAGCTGCCAGGATTACAGGCATTCACTACCATTCGGGGCTAAGTTACTGCATTTTCTTGAATGATCTTTAGAGGTTGTGTTTTTCAAGGAGTTTTCCTATTGCATCTAAGTGGTCCAATTTGTAGGCATAAAGTTTTTCATAAGTGTTTTAATCTCTGCACAATCTGCAATGGTGTCTCTTCTCTCATTCTTCATATTGGTAAATTGTGGGGTTTTTTCCTGGTTAAGCTTAGCAATTTTAGTGACCTCCTGAAAAATAAATATATTTTTATTACACTTAATTTTCTCTCATTTCTCTGATTTACATGCCAATGATTTGTACTCCATTCTTTATTATTTCCCTTCTTCTGCTTAATTTGGGCTTATATTGATATTAAGTTTATAATATCTTTTTTATCCATCAGAAAGAGGCTTTATTAGGATTTATGCTGCAATGAAAAGGGAAATAATACATGGTTTTCTAATTTCTTAAGGTAGAATCTTAGTTCATTGATTTGAGATCTCTCTTCATTGACGGTGTATTTAATCTTGTGATTATTATTGAAACATTGCTTTAAATGCATAAATTGTGATATATTGTGTTTTATTTCATTCATCTCGAAATAATTTTTAAATCTCTTTCTGATTTTCTCCCCTGACCCATGTTTTACTCAAAAGGACTGTGAATTTTTGTTTTCAAATATTTGACAATATATTTTTGCATTTATTTCTAATTTTATTTCACTTTGATCAATAGGCAAACTTTGTATAATTTGAATCCTTGCAAATTCATTGATCCTTAGATAACCCCCAAAGAAGCATTTACATAACTCAGAGTCAATTTATATTTAAATTACCCAAGAAAATAAGAATATATGATATGAAGTTCTCCTGTTTTATTAAAACACATCTCTATTCTTTAATATTTAAACTATATTTATTCTTCTGATAATTTTAAATATAAATTATAAAATAAAATGATTTGTTGAAGTATCAAGAATTCATTTGACAGTGGCAGAGAATTATGAAAGCAATATGAAAAAGGGTTGTGACTTGCACTAGAGGGAAGGCAGTGAATTTTCTTTTCTAAGCATGTAATTTTATATAAGCAATCTCCTAGCTTCTGAGTCTGCAAGCATAAGTAGAGTTGAAGTCCTGCTCTATTTCATGCTTCTTTGCTGCTCAAACATCCAAACCCACACCTCAGATAGCGTCATTTACTAATTATATGATGGAATAGTCAGTGAAATCAGAGCTGAGCTGGTTGCCAGGCTCTGGGTAGAACTGCTGGCCTTTCCCAGGGAGACCTGGGAGGGGAAGGGAGAGCAGCAGTGCGCCTGGAACTCCTAAAGTGCAGAGTCTCCCCCTGCTGGTGCGCATGACCTAATTAATACCCTTCAGATTGTCAATATTCTAGGCATCTTGAAATTCTTCCAGCAAATCAATGCGTTTTAGCACAATTCTTCGGAAAAAAAAAAAAAAAGACCAAACATACTTCAAAAATTGTTTACTGTAATTTATGTCTCTGAGAGTGGGGCAAGAATTTTTAATCTGCCACACAAAGAAAGTTTTAATGCTCTCCTTAGCAATACTATACCTCACTATTTCCCATGGTTGTTGCTCAATTTTTCTTCTTTCAGAAAAGAAATATTTTCTGTCTGGTTCTTATCCTTTTACATAGAATTCTTGGCCTATTTTCTTTCTGAAAGTTTTTTAAACATTTTAAATATTCTTTTTCTTTTGTTTCTGATCTTGTAGTCAAAAAAATTCATCATTACTTATGAATCTGCAGATTTTCATCATTACTGTTTAATTCCTTTAAATTTTGAATGAACCTTTTGCATCCAAAGACTTTACTCAGGAAAAGTTTTCTATTGTTTCTTTTTTTTTCTGTTTTCTTCCTAGTGTCTTTTTCTAGAATACCTGTTACACAGCAATATATTTTCTTAATTAGGTGTTTCAGGATTGATTGAACAGGAGTCTAGTTTTTATTTCTTCTTTCTCTCCCATCCTCTGGTTTTTCGTGACTGTGACACCATTACCCAAACACTCTAAATTGATAACTTTTTAGTACTTCTGCATCAGCCTTAAACAGTGCCCCCTTCTTATACTCAAGAATGAAAGCAATTTAGAAATGAAATAACCTTAGCACTGTCTTATTCTTTCCCCTCTTCTTTATGGATTTCACTATGTGTATGTTTACCTCTTTTGCCTGTCCTCTGTACCAATCACTGCATCACTGTGGCAGATGCACCACAGGAAGATCAACTGGTTAGAGAATTCAGTCACACAAAGGATCCTCTCACCTGTCCTCTCAGCTGTTGTCCCTCAACCACCTCAGCAGAGAGCACACAGAGAAGAGACTGTTTCAAAAAGATTCATGGATGTGGCTTTTCACTCTACTTGGATGAATCCTCCTGAATACACTGAAGACACACAAAGATTTTAAGAAATGTGTTTGCCTACACTGAATGGGAGAAAGCACAGTGAAGCAGGCTTGTGGACTCACAAAATTCCACTAGCAGGAAGTGAACTGATAAAACTACTCATCTGCAAACACATGCACCTTCCACGAAAAGAGAAAGATGATTCAGGGCAGACCCCAAATCCGGAGAATACAGCCAAGAGCCACTGAAACCTGGAAGAGTAAGTGGCATTGTCACCCTGCAGGAAGGAAGCTGGCCCTTCCCTTCCACACCTGTGAAAGTGAGCGAGTAGAGGTTACTCCCAGTCCTTAGAACCTAGACAAAGGAGTCTGGCTAGAGTTTTCCCATCTGGAATTCAGAACTGGAATGGACCAGTGACTCCCTTTTAACCTTCTACTTTATCCCTTTTTGAATAAGAATGCCTGTAGCTCTTACCCTATGCCTGCCCCACAATTACAAACTGGGTATTTTGGAGGTAGATAATTTGTCCCTAGCTTCACAGGTCCACAGATGGAGAAGAGTCCTATCCCAGGAGTTAGTTGTACTGAATTATTCCCAGGTGCCTCATCCTCAGCTGGACCTGATTTACGTGAAATTTTGGACTGTGGGCTGTTGTTATCATAGAACGATACTTTAGGACTTTGGCATAAAATGAATGTATTTTACACATGGGAGACATATAAGCCAATAGGGCCGGAAGGCAGATGCACACCAAAGTGACCCCTAATGAGTAATACCCTTGTGTAACCTCCTCCCCTCTAGTGCAAATGGAACCTGTGACTTGAATTTAACCAGAATTATGTGGCAAAGGTGAAGAGGCTATGCTACATGACAAATGTAATAGGATGTCCTTCCCTTCCCTTGGTTAGACGTTATAGGGCAAAGGTGATAGAATATTGCTCCATGGTTGTGTTTTTATGAGACTTTTATCTTATCATGCTTGAGAGATTCTCTCTTCCTGCCTTTGAAATAAATTCCATGTTGTGTTAGCACCTGTGAAAGTCCATGTAGACTGTAGCAGCTGAGTGTGGACCCTGGTCAGCAGTCTGCATGAAAGAGGGCCCTCAGTGCTTCACCTCTAAGTAGGTGGATCCAGCCAGTAACCTAAAAGAACTTGGAAGTGGATTCTTCTCTAGTCAAACCTCCAGTTAGCAATGCAGCCTAGCTTAGCTTGATTGTAGGCTGTGAGACCACAAGTAGAGGACCCAGGAAAGTTGCAACTGGACTTATGGCCTACAGGAATTATGAGGAAATATATTTGTGTTATTTCTCACTGCTGTTCATTGTTTTGCAACATTAGCAAACGCAGGCAATTGCTGATACTCATTTACCTATTTACTTCATTATCATTTTCTTTGCTGTTTTATGCCATTTTACAATGCCCTTTGTTATGTTTTAATTTCAAAACTTTATTCATTTGTCATTTAATCTCCATTTTCAATGCAATTTTTGGTTTTTTTTATTCTTTCCTGAGTTCACTCATGTCTTTCTGTATTCTGTTCATTTCATTTCTATTTTGAATTTTCCTTCAATTCATGAATGCTTGATTCCATCTGAGACCTAATATTACAGTACCCTTTGGCTTCATTACTGGTGTTGAAGTCATTCTTGTTCTTCTCTTTATTCTTATACTGGAGACACTATATTCTAGCTAACAGAGGCTAGATCACATCTTCAGTTTTTGGTTTATTTTGTGAAGTCTGTTTTCCTGTGCTATGCACAGTGGTTTGAATATTAAGGGAAGAATTTTGGTGGATTGCTGAGTTTCTTAGTTCAAGATCACCCTCTAGTGCTAGTACAGGGCAGTGCAGTTTCAATAATGTATCAAAAGTTCATTGGGCTGATTTTGTGATTCCTTTTTGTTTCTAAAAATACTTCAATCCATCCACTTACTTCCTTTTTCTTTTTACTGCTATGTCTCTTAGAGGATCCTGAACCATTGAAGTCCCCACTCTACTCCCAAGATCAACACCTTCCCAAGTCTATCACCTCTGATTCTCTCCACATTCAAGCCCCTTTCAATATACAGCTGTATTCCAGGTCCCAGGCTAGGTTTCAAAATGTCTTCACTCAGAATAGAAGATTATTTTTACAAGGTTGATTTTCTGTCTATTCCTCTGAAGCCCCCCATGCAATGCCTTCTTCTCCAGTCAGTATCCATTAGATTAGTCATTAATCCAGTATCCAATGTGCCTTTGATAGATTTGAGTATTTATTTCTCTACTTATGCATTAATTCAAAATTCATAGTATTTTCTGCCGTTTGGTTATACTGTAACAGTGGGATACATATGAGTTTCTTGTCTGCCTTAGAACTTAAATCAGAAAAGGACTGTTGGATTATTGTTAGCAAAGTGAACACATCAGTTGGACCAACATTATATCAAAATATATGAGATTCAGTTAAAGTAGACCTTGAAGGGAAATTAATCCCTTTAAATACATGCACTGCAACTTAAGAAAAGTTTAATTAGCGATATGAGTTTCAACCTTGAGAAGGCAGAAAAAAGTCATACACCTAAAGAAAGTATAAGATAGAAAAAAATAAATAAAACTAAAAGCAGATACGAATGAAAAAGAAAACTGGCAAACAGCATTATCAAACTGTGCTACTGTATAATAATTAATAAAAATGTATAATCTTCCAGGAAAGAAGAGATCAAGAGAAATTACCAGTAAGAAAATTAAAGTAGGTCTATCAATACAGATCCTACACACAGCAAAATGATGAAAGGAGATTTATGAATACCTTATGCCAACTAATTGAATGCATAGTTTACATATGATTTAGGTTACATTTACTTCATTATCATTTTCTTTATGGTTTTTATGCCAGGCTGCTAAACAAAATTTTTTATCAAATAATAATAGATCAAATAGCAAAAAGTGTTTGGTCTGCTAATTATAAGGTAAGACTTACCATTTCTGTTTTAAAGATAAGAACACTGTGCTAAAACTATGTACACCAATTGTCCAAAGCTATGTAGCTGATAAATGAGAGAGAACTTAAATCCCTATCTTTTTTTAAATGCACTTTTTGGTTGTAGATGGACTCAATACCTTCATTTTGTTTATTTATTTTTATGTGATGCTGAGGATCAAATCTAGTGCCTCATATGTGCCAGGCAAGTGCTCTACCACTGAGCCACAACCCCTGCCCCAAATTCCTATTTTTTTAATATGAAGTCCATGCACTATCCTCAGTCTTGCTCAGCTCTGCTACCATGATGAACTTCGACCTCAGGTGGATGCTGTGACTACAAAGAGGTTATGGAACCGTTAATGACTCAGTAATGGTCTGTATTGTTTAAATAAAAAGAAGAGTCTTCTTACGTTTTGCACTTCAAATAAAAAGCTGTGACTCTTACACTACTTTGTCACACTGAGAATGCAAAGGAAATGTTCAAGAAGGAAATTAAAGTGCTGCTCCAGGGCATATGTATATGACTAGAAAGCAAGAACAGCCTTATTGCTGATCTGGAAAAACTTTTTATATTCTGAAGAAAAGAAGAAACAACCCACGTTCTATGAAGATGAAGCCAAATCCAGATAAGGCCATCACTTTAGATTGTTATACTGACAAGAGAAGTGAGAAAGCTGCAGAAGAAGTTTGAAGGTGCCAGAGTTTGGTCCATTATGTTTTTGGCAAGAGGCCCCTCTCCACAAAATAAAAGTGCAAGGCAAAGAAACAAGTGCTGATGTAGAAGCTCTTGCAAGTCATCTAGAAGGTCTTGCTAAGCTATTCGATGAAGATGTGTTGTGCTTTAGGTAGTAGGTGTCCCCAGAAGCTCATGGGCGAGCCAATACAAGGATTATCAGTGAAATGATTCAGTTCTGAGAGCTTTAACCCAATCAATGGTTTATTCCACGGACAGATATGAACAGGCAGCAGGCATGGAAGGGCATGTTTGTAGAAACGAGAAGCTGCCTGAGCATAGGAAGTGGTTATTTGGTTAGGGTTGTGGTTAAAGAGGAATAATGATGACATAAATCTTTCCATAAATCACAGGAAACTATGACCCATAATTCAATGCTTTTCTTTCCAGCTAATAAGGCAAAGGAGAGAGGGCAGCATCAGTTGTCTCTGACAGAATACACTGCCAATAAGGCACACTCAGAGTTTTAGGAGAAAAAATTCCTTTAAGATAAAGAATAATAGAAGATTTAGAATATTTTTCTTAATCTCTGTTGTTTTGTTTTTGAGGTTATTGTGAATATAATCATTATAATCCATTTCTTTTTAAAATTCCTTCTTACTACAGTGTAGAAATATAGTTTATATATATATACATATATATATATATATATATATATATATATATACAGATTTTGATCTTACAAACTTTAAATGTGTTTTATTCTAACAGTTCTTTTATGGATTTCTTGATCTGATATTTTCTGCAAATACTGTCAAGTCACCTGTGAATAAAGACAGTTCCAAATCTGAAAAAAAAGAATTATAGAAAATAACAAAGAATAATTTTTATAAGAAATGCATATAATCAAGAGATAGTAAAAATGATATTTTACTGAAAAAAACAACAAATTATACAAATTAATGAAAGAGATCATAAACTTCAATGGAGATACAGTCTATAGATTTATAATAATTTTTGCTCAAACTCTTCATAAAATTAAAAAAATTAATCAATATTGTGAAAGCATAGGATAAATACATTACATTGTAGTAAATATTTTCATGTGTTGTTAATTTTCAAAAGGGATTTTCTGTTCCATCTAAGGAAGGCTGACTTCTCCAATCTCTGTGAAAATAATAAAAAAAAATATTTGGCTTTGTTTTGCTTTATGTAAATATATTTAAAGCTGCCTTCAATTTCTGATTGTTTGTTTTATCTAAGTTTTGTTTTGTTTTGTTTTCTTCATCCTTCTTACTCCCTTAAAAATATTCTGTTTCTCGATATTATTTTACAATTTTTAAAATTTTAGTTTGTTATATATGACAGCAGAATGCATTACAATTCATATTATCCATATAGAGCATAATTTTTCATATCTCTGGTTGTAGACAGAGTCACACCATTCATGTTTTCATACTTGTAAGGTATGGAGTAATGATGTCCACCTCAATCCACCATCTTTCCTACCTCCCAAAGCCCCCTCCTTACCCCTCCCTCCTGTTTTCCCGATTTAGAGTTCATCTAATCCTCCCATGCCCCCCACCAACCCCATTATGAATCAGCATCCTTAAATCAGAGAAAACATTCAGCATTTGTTTTTTTGGGGGATTGACTAACTTAGCATTATATTCTCCATCTCTATCCATTTAGCTTCAAATGCCATGATTTTATTCTCTTTTAATGCTGAATAATATTCCATTGTGTATATATACCACATTTTCTTTATCCATTAATCTACTGAAGGGCATCTAGGTTGGTTCCACAATTTAGCTATTGTGAATTGTGCTGCTATAAACATTGATGTGGCTGTGTCCCTGTAGTATGCTGTTTTTAAGTCCTTTGCATATAGACTGAGGAGAGGGATAGCTGGGTCTATGTCTTTCCATCTACTGAGGTCTTCTTTGATTTTTTTTTTCCTTTAGGGTTCTGTAGTTTTCATTGTATAGATCTTTAACCTATTTTGTTGATTCCCAAGTATTTTATTTTATTTTTTGAGGCTATTAAGATTGGGGTAGTTTTCCTCATTTCCCTTTCAGAGGCTTTGCCACTGATATACAGAAATGCCTTTGATTTATGGGTGTTGATTTTGTATCCTGCTACTTTGCTGAATTCATTTACTAGTTCTAGAAGTTCTCTGGAGGAATTTTTTGGGTCTTCCAGGTATATAATCCTATTGTTGGCAAATAGTGCTAATTAGAGTTCTTCTTTACCTATTCAAATTCTTTAATTTCTTTTATCTGTCTAATTGCTCTGCCAGTGTTTTAAGAACTATGTTAAATAGAAGTGATGAAAGGTGAAAGAGAGCATCCCTGACTTGTTCCAGTTTTTAGAGGGAATGCTTTCATTTATTTTTTCCATTTAGAATGATGTTGGCCTGGGGCTTACCATAGGTAGCTTTTAAAAGGGATTATAAAATAGCTAGGAATTCAAAGATGGGATTTTATAGGATTTGGGCTAATACTACAAGGTCTGTCTCCTTTACTGAGTGACCATGAAATCCATAACATGTAATTATTTTTTCTGGGCCTATTCAAATTTTCTTAAGAGGAAACTCCAAGTAGTTTGCTTGAGAAGATAGATAGCAGGCCAGGCCGCCTGAATGGTCTGTCCCCAAGTAAAAAATTGTTTTAGTAAATATCATTTCAAGCATATGGTGATTTTTAGTAGCCACTAAAGATAATATTTTATGAGACTGCTCAGTGATATAGGAAACTGTCCACCATAGATTATGTGTGAAAAAGATTATAAGACAAAAATTCTAATTCTGTAAAGTTTTATATCTATACTGATGTGTGTATCTATATTTATAATGTCAGGAAGGACTTTAATGACATTCATAGGACTACAAATGACAAATGATAGAAGAACTCTTATATGCTTCCTGGATATCATGTCCTGAACTACATTCCTCTGCCACACCCTTCCACCATGGTGATCTACTTGCCTTGGGCCCAGAGCTATGGAGTCAGTCAACCATGGATGGAACCTCTGAAACCATGGGCCAAATAAGTTTTCTCCTCCATGTTGTTCTTTTCAGGTCTTTTCTTCACAGCAGTACAAAAGCTAACTAAAACAGTGGGTATTGCAGTTTTTCTCAACATTTTTTCTACTTAATATCATGCAATAATGAAACACTAAATTAACTTGTTCACACATGATCTCCTCTGTGGAGTAAATTTTTAGGAGTGAGGTTGGTAGATTAAAGGGTCAATGCATATGCCATTTTGTTGGATATTGCCAACACTTTTTATAGCAGGACAGCTTTCACCTGTCACCAGCAATGCATGGGTTGTCAATTTCACTATATCTTTGATGATTATTACTTACCTAATAAGTATGAAGTGCTAGTTTCAGTGTAGTTGTAATTTGCTTTCTAACACATGCTTCAAATACTTTTGTTTACTTTTTTTTCTGTGCAAGCCTACTATTTTTATACCAGTATTTTAATCTCTGTGTCTTAATTTTTATTTCTTCATATTTAAGCAGTGCATAGTACAAATATATTCTTCAAGTTTTTAATTTGCCTTTTGGCTTTCCAGAGATCTTTTGATATTTGCAGTACTAAAGCTTTTGTTCATAAATTTTAAGTAGTTAACTTTATACATCCTGGGACTGGAGCTAAAGTTCAGTGGGAAAGAACTTGTCTAGAATATGCAAAGCCCTAGGTTCCATACCCATTACTATATAAATAAAAAAATATGTCCTTTCTTTTATTTTCTTTTAATTTTTGAACCACAATTAGAAAGATTTTTCCTGTATTTAATTTATAAAAAGAATATTTCCAAATTTCCTTTTAACAGTTATATAGCTTCATATTTTTACATTTTGTTCTCTGAGTAATTCAGAGTTTTTAAATTGTTTCTTGTATGGATACAGTTTTATCTTTCTCCAAGAGCCTATCATTGGTTGCAACACCATTTATTTGAAAAGTTCACTGATTTAATATGTCACTTTTATTATGTGCTAAATATCCATGTGTAGTTGAGCTACGTGCTCGCCTGTTCTCCACTCATTCCTTCCTCAGCCGCGCCCTGGCAACAGGTCTGACAGCCACTTCGCCTGAAGCTGCGTGAGCAGCCAAAGAAGGCCTTCTGACCCCCCATCGGGGCTGGGGATGTGGCTCAAGCGGTAGCGCGCTCCCCTGGCATGCGTGCGGCCCGGGTTCGATCCTCAGCACCACGTACAAACAAAGATGTTGTGTCAGCCCAGAACTAAAAAATAAATATTAAAAAAAAAATTCTCTCTCTCTCTCTCTCTCTCCCCCACTCTCTCTTTAAAAAAAAAAAAAAAAAAAAAAAAAAAGAAACTTGCCCCCCAGCAGTTCCCCTTCTGACTGGCCAGGCCCAGGCAGGACAGAAGACAGAACTCTGACAGCTCAGGGGCGGGGCCATGGGCTGAGGGATTCTTGCCATTGCAAGAGCTCCCGGCTGTCAAACTAAGCCCCGCCCACCCTCACCATAGCAACGCTAGATACAAACACTAGCTCACACCTTCAAGGGAGGACAAGGTGTCCTTGCCTCACCCTAGTCCGCACGTGCTCCACGCCCCAAGAGCTACCTTCAACCTGCAGCAAGAGCCTGCTCAGCCCTCTGACTGCCCCCACGTCCATCGGAGTTCAGCCCATCTGTGCTGCCATCCTGGCTGCCTCTGGGGAGGGGCAGGGTCGTTGCACCAGTCTGAGGGGAGAGATCCCTGGCCTTGCCATAGCTGCCACCCCTCAAACCCAGCATCTACAACCCTTCCGAGATGATCCGGAAACCTCACTGGGTCAGGAGGTGGACCAGCGGGATCTGAATCACATCCAAGTGTCAGCACTCAACAGTCCCCCAGGACCCACGCACGCACCAGGCACGCAGTTCCCTTGCCTATTTCTTCTGCATCTGGTGCAAGCACGCGGACTTTGCACGTGCATGCAGACTTTGCACGTGCATGCAGACTTTGCACGTGCATGCTGACTTTGCACACGCACGCGGAATTTGCACGCGCGCGTCCTTTGCTGGCGCAAGCCTGCCTCTTGCCCAGTATTGACGGTTTTCCTCACGTGCTCGCCTGTTCTCCACTCATTCCTTCCTCAGCCGCGCCCTGGCAACAGGTCTGACAGCCACTTCGCCTGAAGCTGCGTGAGCAGCCGAAGAAGGCCTTCTGCCCCCCCATCGGGGCTGGGGATGTGGCTCAAGCGGTAGCGCGCTCCCCTGGCATGCGTGCGGCCCGGGTTCGATCCTCAGCACCACGTACAAACAAAGATGTTGTGTCAGCCCAGAACTAAAAAATAAATATAAAAAAAAAATTCTCTCTCTCTCTCTCTCCCCCCCCCACTCTCTCTTTAAAAAAAAAAAAAAAGAAGAAAGAAACTTGCCCCCCAGCAGTTCCCCTTCTGACTGGCCAGGCCCAGGCAGGACAGAAGACAGAACTCTGACAGCTCAGGGGCGGGGCCATGGGCTGAGGGATTCTTGCCATTGCAAGAGCTCCCGGCTGTCAAACTAAGCCCCGCCCACCCTCACCATAGCAACGCTAGATACAAACACTAGCTCACACCTTCAAGGGAGGACAAGGTGTCCTTGCCTCACCCTAGTCCGCACGTGCTCCACGCCCCAAGAGCTACCTTCAACCTGCAGCAAGAGCCTGCTCAGCCCTCTGACTGCCCCCACGTCCATCGGAGTTCAGCCCATCTGTGCTGCCATCCTGGCTGCCTCTGGGGAGGGGCAGGGTCGTTGCACCAGTCTGAGGGGAGAGATCCCTGGCCTTGCCATAGCTGCCACCCCTCAAACCCAGCATCTACAACCCTTCCGAGATGATCCGGAAACCTCACTGGGTCAGGAGGTGGACCAGCGGGATCTGAATCACATCCAAGTGTCAGCACTCAACAGTCCCCCAGGACCCACGCACGCACCAGGCACGCAGTTCCCTTGCCTATTTCTTCTGCATCTGGTGCAAGCACGCGGACTTTGCACGTGCATGCAGACTTTGCACGTGCATGCAGACTTTGCACGTGCATGCTGACTTTGCACACGCACGCGGAATTTGCACGCGCGCGTCCTTTGCTGGCGCAAGCCTGCCTCTTGCCCAGTATTGACGGTTTTCCTCACGTGCTCGCCTGTTCTCCACTCATTCCTTCCTCAGCCGCGCCCTGGCAACAGGTCTGACAGCCACTTCGCCTGAAGCTGCGTGAGCAGCCGAAGAAGGCCTTCTGCCCCCCCCCCCCATCGGGGCTGGGGATGTGGCTCAAGCGGTAGCGCGCTCCCCTGGCATGCGTGCGGCCCGGGTTCGATCCTCAGCACCACGTACAAACAAAGATGTTGTGTCAGCCCAGAACTAAAAAATAAATATTAAAAAAAAAATTCTCTCTCTCTCTCTCTCTCCCCCCCACTCTCTCTTTAAAAAAAAAAAAAAAAAAAAAAAAAAAACTTGCCCCCCAGCAGTTCCCCTTCTGACTGGCCAGGCCCAGGCAGGACAGAAGACAGAACTCTGACAGCTCAGGGGCGGGGCCATGGGCTGAGGGATTCTTGCCATTGCAAGAGCTCCCGGCTGTCAAACTAAGCCCCGCCCACCCTCACCATAGCAACGCTAGATACAAACACTAGCTCACACCTTCAAGGGAGGACAAGGTGTCCTTGCCTCACCCTAGTCCGCACGTGCTCCACGCCCCAAGAGCTACCTTCAACCTGCAGCAAGAGCCTGCTCAGCCCTCTGACTGCCCCCACGTCCATCGGAGTTCAGCCCATCTGTGCTGCCATCCTGGCTGCCTCTGGGGAGGGGCAGGGTCGTTGCACCAGTCTGAGGGGAGAGATCCCTGGCCTTGCCATAGCTGCCACCCCTCAAACCCAGCATCTACAACCCTTCCGAGATGATCCGGAAACCTCACTGGGTCAGGAGGTGGACCAGCGGGATCTGAATCACATCCCAGTGTCAGCACTCAACAGTCCCCCAGGACCCACGCACGCACCAGGCACGCAGTTCCCTTGCCTATTTCTTCTGCATCTGGTGCAAGCACGCGGACTTTGCACGTGCATGCAGACTTTGCACGTGCATGCAGACTTTGCACGTGCATGCTGACTTTGCACACGCACGCGGAATTTGCACGCGCGCGTCCTTTGCTGGCGCAAGCCTGCCTCTTGCCCAGTATTGACGGTTTTCCTCACGTGCTCGCCTGTTCTCCACTCATTCCTTCCTCAGCCGCGCCCTGGCAACAGGTCTGACAGCCACTTCGCCTGAAGCTGCGTGAGCAGCCGAAGAAGGCCTTCTGCCCCCCCCATCGGGGCTGGGGATGTGGCTCAAGCGGTAGCGCGCTCCCCTGGCATGCGTGCGGCCCGGGTTCGATCCTCAGCACCACGTACAAACAAAGATGTTGTGTCAGCCCAGAACTAAAAAATAAATATTAAAAAAAAAATTCTCTCTCTCTCTCTCTCTCTCTCTCTCTCCCCCACTCTCTCTTTAAAAAAAAAAAAAAAAAGAAAGAAACTTGCCCCCCAGCAGTTCCCCTTCTGACTGGCCAGGCCCAGGCAGGACAGAAGACAGAACTCTGACAGCTCAGGGGCGGGGCCATGGGCTGAGGGATTCTTGCCATTGCAAGAGCTCCCGGCTGTCAAACTAAGCCCCGCCCACCCTCACCATAGCAACGCTAGATACAAACACTAGCTCACACCTTCAAGGGAGGACAAGGTGTCCTTGCCTCACCCTAGTCCGCACGTGCTCCACGCCCCAAGAGCTACCTTCAACCTGCAGCAAGAGCCTGCTCAGCCCTCTGACTGCCCCCACGTCCATCGGAGTTCAGCCCATCTGTGCTGCCATCCTGGCTGCCTCTGGGGAGGGGCAGGGTCGTTGCACCAGTCTGAGGGGAGAGATCCCTGGCCTTGCCATAGCTGCCACCCCTCAAACCCAGCATCTACAACCCTTCCGAGATGATCCGGAAACCTCACTGGGTCAGGAGGTGGACCAGCGGGATCTGAATCACATCCCAGTGTCAGCACTCAACAGTCCCCCAGGACCCACGCACGCACCAGGCACGCAGTTCCCTTGCCTATTTCTTCTGCATCTGGTGCAAGCACGCGGACTTTGCACGTGCATGCAGACTTTGCACGTGCATGCAGACTTTGCACGTGCATGCTGACTTTGCACACGCACGCGGAATTTGCACGCGCTCGTCCTTTGCTGGCGCAAGCCTGCCTCTTGCCCAGTATTGACGGTTTTCCTCACGTGCTCGCCTGTTCTCCACTCATTCCTTCCTCAGCCGCGCCCTGGCAACAGGTCTGACAGCCACTTCGCCTGAAGCTGCGTGAGCAGCCGAAGAAGGCCTTCTGCCCCCCGCATCGGGGCTGGGGATGTGGCTCAAGCGGTAGCGCGCTCCCCTGGCATGCATGCGGCCCGGGTTCGATCCTCAGCACCACGTACAAACAAAGATGTTGTGTCAGCCCAGAACTAAAAAATAAATATTAAAAAAAAAATTCTCTCTCTCTCTCTCTCTCTCTCTCTCCCCCACTCTCTCTTTAAAAAAAAAAAAAAAAGAAAAAAGAAACTTGCCCCCCAGCAGTTCCCCTTCTGACTGGCCAGGCCCAGGCAGGACAGAAGACAGAACTCTGACAGCTCAGGGGCGGGGCCATGGGCTGAGGGATTCTTGCCATTGCAAGAGCTCCCGGCTGTCAAACTAAGCCCCGCCCACCCTCACCATAGCAACGCTAGATACAAACACTAGCTCACACCTTCAAGGGAGGACAAGGTGTCCTTGCCTCACCCTAGTCCGCACGTGCTCCACGCCCCAAGAGCTACCTTCAACCTGCAGCAAGAGCCTGCTCAGCCCTCTGACTGCCCCCACGTCCATAT
>NW_026692892.1:0-7500 GCF_021218885.2 Marmota monax | reverse complement strand
TAGATACAAACACTAGCTCACACCTTCAAGGGAGGACAAGGTGTCCTTGCCTCACCCTAGTCCGCACGTGCTCCACGCCCCAAGAGCTACCTTCAACCTGCAGCAAGAGCCTGCTCAGCCCTCTGACTGCCCCCACGTCCATCGGAGTTCAGCCCATCTGTGCTGCCATCCTGGCTGCCTCTGGGGAGGGGCAGGGTCGTTGCACCAGTCTGAGGGGAGAGATCCCTGGCCTTGCCATAGCTGCCACCCCTCAAACCCAGCATCTACAACCCTTCCGAGATGATCCGGAAACCTCACTGGGTCAGGAGGTGGACCAGCGGGATCTGAATCACATCCAAGTGTCAGCACTCAACAGTCCCCCAGGACCCACGCACGCACCAGGCACGCAGTTCCCTTGCCTATTTCTTCTGCATCTGGTGCAAGCACGCGGACTTTGCACGAGCATGCAGACTTTGCACGTGCATGCAGACTTTGCACGTGCATGCTGACTTTGCACACGCACGCGGAATTTGCACGCGCGCGTCCATTGCTGGCGCAAGCCTGCCTCTTGCCCAGTATTGACGGTTTTCCTCACGTGCTCGCCTGTTCTCCACTCATTCCTTCCTCAGCCGCGCCCTGGCAACAGGTCTGACAGCCACTTCGCCTGAAGCTGCGTGAGCAGCCGAAGAAGGCCTTCTGCCCCCCCATCGGGGCTGGGGATGTGGCTCAAGCGGTAGCGCGCTCCCCTGGCATGCGTGCGGCCCGGGTTCGATCCTCAGCACCACGTACAAACAAAGATGTTGTGTCAGCCCAGAACTAAAAAATAAATATTAAAAAAAAAATTCTCTCTCTCTCTCTCTCTCTCTCTCTCTCTCTCTCTCTCTCTCTCCCCCACTCTCTCTTAAAAAAAAAAAAAAAAAAAAAGAAACTTGCCCCCCAGCAGTTCCCCTTCTGACTGGCCAGGCCCAGGCAGGACAGAAGACAGAACTCTGACAGCTCAGGGGCGGGGCCATGGGCTGAGGGATTCTTGCCATTGCAAGAGCTCCCGGCTGTCAAACTAAGCCCCGCCCACCCTCACCATAGCAACGCTAGATACAAACACTAGCTCACACCTTCAAGGGAGGACAAGGTGTCCTTGCCTCACCCTAGTCCGCACGTGCTCCACGCCCCAAGAGCTACCTTCAACCTGCAGCAAGAGCCTGCTCAGCCCTCTGACTGCCCCCACGTCCATCGGAGTTCAGCCCATCTGTGCTGCCATCCTGGCTGCCTCTGGGGAGGGGCAGGGTCGTTGCACCAGTCTGAGGGGAGAGATCCCTGGCCTTGCCATAGCTGCCACCCCTCAAACCCAGCATCTACAACCCTTCCGAGATGATCCGGAAACCTCACTGGGTCAGGAGGTGGACCAGCGGGATCTGAATCACATCCAAGTGTCAGCACTCAACAGTCCCCCAGGACCCACGCACGCACCAGGCACGCAGTTCCCTTGCCTATTTCTTCTGCATCTGGTGCAAGCACGCGGACTTTGCACGAGCATGCAGACTTTGCACGTGCATGCAGACTTTGCACGTGCATGCTGACTTTGCACACGCACGCGGAATTTGCACGCGCGCGTCCATTGCTGGCGCAAGCCTGCCTCTTGCCCAGTATTGACGGTTTTCCTCACGTGCTCGCCTGTTCTCCACTCATTCCTTCCTCAGCCGCGCCCTGGCAACAGGTCTGACAGCCACTTCGCCTGAAGCTGCGTGAGCAGCCGAAGAAGGCCTTCTGCCCCCCCATCGGGGCTGGGGATGTGGCTCAAGCGGTAGCGCGCTCCCCTGGCATGCGTGCGGCCCGGGTTCGATCCTCAGCACCACGTACAAACAAAGATGTTGTGTCAGCCCAGAACTAAAAAATAAATATTAAAAAAAAAATTCTCTCTCTCTCTCTCTCTCTCTCTCTCTCTCTCTCTCTCTCCCCCACTCTCTCTTTAAAAAAAAAAAAAAAAAAAAGAAACTTGCCCCCCACCAGTTCCCCTTCTGACTGGCCAGGCCCAGGCAGGACAGAAGACAGAACTCTGACAGCTCAGGGGCGGGGCCATGGGCTGAGGGATTCTTGCCATTGCAAGAGCTCCCGGCTGTCAAACTAAGCCCCGCCCACCCTCACCATAGCAACGCTAGATACAAACACTAGCTCACACCTTCAAGGGAGGACAAGGTGTCCTTGCCTCACCCTAGTCCGCACGTGCTCCACGCCCCAAGAGCTACCTTCAACCTGCAGCAAGAGCCTGCTCAGCCCTCTGACTGCCCCCACGTCCATCGGAGTTCAGCCCATCTGTGCTGCCATCCTGGCTGCCTCTGGGGAGGGGCAGGGTCGTTGCACCAGTCTGAGGGGAGAGATCCCTGGCCTTGCCATAGCTGCCACCCCTCAAACCCAGCATCTACAACCCTTCCGAGATGATCCGGAAACCTCACTGGGTCAGGAGGTGGACCAGCGGGATCTGAATCACATCCAAGTGTCAGCACTCAACAGTCCCCCAGGACCCACGCACGCACCAGGCACGCAGTTCCCTTGCCTATTTCTTCTGCATCTGGTGCAAGCACGCGGACTTTGCACGAGCATGCAGACTTTGCACGTGCATGCAGACTTTGCACGTGCATGCTGACTTTGCACACGCACGCGGAATTTGCATGCGCGCGTCCCTTGCTGGCGCAAGCCTGCCTCTTGCCCAGTATTGACGGTTTTCCTCACGTGCTCGCCTGTTCTCCACTCATTCCTTCCTCAGCCGCGCCCTGGCAACAGGTCTGACAGCCACTTCGCCTGAAGCTGCGTGAGCAGCCGAAGAAGGCCTTCTGCCCCCCCATCGGGGCTGGGGATGTGGCTCAAGCGGTAGCGCGCTCCCCTGGCATGCGTGCGGCCCGGGTTCGATCCTCAGCACCACGTACAAACAAAGATGTTGTGTCAGCCCAGAACTAAAAAATAAATATTAAAAAAAAAATTCTCTCTCTCTCTCTCTCTCTCTCTCTCTCTCTCTCTCTCTCCCCCACTCTCTCTTTAAAAAAAAAAAAAAAAGAAAGAAACTTGCCCCCCAGCAGTTCCCCTTCTGACTGGCCAGGCCCAGGCAGGACAGAAGACAGAACTCTGACAGCTCAGGGGCGGGGCCATGGGCTGAGGGATTCTTGCCATTGCAAGAGCTCCCGGCTGTCAAACTAAGCCCCGCCCACCCTCACCATAGCAACGCTAGATACAAACACTAGCTCACACCTTCAAGGGAGGACAAGGTGTCCTTGCCTCACCCTAGTCCGCACGTGCTCCACGCCCCAAGAGCTACCTTCAACCTGCAGCAAGAGCCTGCTCAGCCCTCTGACTGCCCCCACGTCCATCGGAGTTCAGCCCATCTGTGCTGCCATCCTGGCTGCCTCTGGGGAGGGGCAGGGTCGTTGCACCAGTCTGAGGGGAGAGATCCCTGGCCTTGCCATAGCTGCCACCCCTCAAACCCAGCATCTACAACCCTTCCGAGATGATCCGGAAACCTCACTGGGTCAGGAGGTGGACCAGCGGGATCTGAATCACATCCAAGTGTCAGCACTCAACAGTCCCCCAGGACCCACGCACGCACCAGGCACGCAGTTCCCTTGCCTATTTCTTCTGCATCTGGTGCAAGCACGCGGACTTTGCACGTGCATGCAGACTTTGCACGTGCATGCAGACTTTGCACGTGCATGCTGACTTTGCACACGCACGCGGAATTTGCACGCGCGCGTCCGTTGCTGGCGCAAGCCTGCCTCTTGCCCAGTATTGACGGTTTTCCTCACGTGCTCGCCTGTTCTCCACTCATTCCTTCCTCAGCCGCGCCCTGGCAACAGGTCTGACAGCCACTTCGCCTGAAGCTGCGTGAGCAGCCGAAGAAGGCCTTCTGCCCCCCATCGGGGCTGGGGATGTGGCTCAAGCGGTAGCGCGCTCCCCTGGCATGCGTGCGGCCCGGGTTCGATCCTCAGCACCACGTACAAACAAAGATGTTGTGTCAGCCCAGAACTAAAAAATAAATATTAAAAAAAAAATTCTCTCTCTCTCTCTCTCTCTCTCTCTCTCTCTCTCTCTCTCTCTCTCTCTCCCCCACTCTCTCTTTAAAAAAAAAAAAAAAGAAAGAAACTTGCCCCCCAGCAGTTCCCCTTCTGACTGGCCAGGCCCAGGCAGGACAGAAGACAGAACTCTGACAGCTCAGGGGCGGGGCCATGGGCTGAGGGATTCTTGCCATTGCAAGAGCTCCCGGCTGTCAAACTAAGCCCCGCCCACCCTCACCATAGCAACGCTAGATACAAACACTAGCTCACACCTTCAAGGGAGGACAAGGTGTCCTTGCCTCACCCTAGTCCGCACGTGCTCCACGCCCCAAGAGCTACCTTCAACCTGCAGCAAGAGCCTGCTCAGCCCTCTGACTGCCCCCACGTCCATCGGAGTTCAGCCCATCTGTGCTGCCATCCTGGCTGCCTCTGGGGAGGGGCAGGGTCGTTGCACCAGTCTGAGGGGAGAGATCCCTGGCCTTGCCATAGCTGCCACCCCTCAAACCCAGCATCTACAACCCTTCCGAGATGATCCGGAAACCTCACTGGGTCAGG
The DNA here is from genome assembly GCF_021218885.2 of Marmota monax. Lineage (NCBI taxonomy): Eukaryota > Metazoa > Chordata > Mammalia > Rodentia > Sciuridae > Marmota > Marmota monax. The sequence goes on along the minus strand of NW_026692892.1, from coordinate 2,926 downwards.
AGGTGGACCAGCGGGATCTGAATCACATCCCAGTGTCAGCACTCAACAGTCCCCCAGGACCCACGCACGCACCAGGCACGCAGTTCCCTTGCCTATTTCTTCTGCATCTGGTGCAAGCACGCGGACTTTGCACGTGCATGCAGACTTTGCACGTGCATGCAGACTTTGCACGTGCATGCTGACTTTGCACTCGCTCGCGGAATTTGCACGCGCGCGTCCGTTGCTGGCGCGAGCCTGCCTCTTGCCCAGTATTGACGGTTTTCCTCACGTGCTCGCCTGTTCTCCACTCATTCCTTCCTCAGCCGCGCCCTGGCAACAGGTCTGACAGCCACTTCGCCTGAAGCTGCGTGATCAGCGGAAGAAGGCCTTCTGCGATGGCCGCTAGAATTACCCACTAGCGCCTTCGCTAAGACTGCTATGGAGACTTCCCACAGCAAGTGTTGTCCCTCACCCCTGCCCCCGGCGCTGAGTGGCAGAGACCTGCCAGAAGGGTCCCACAAGAAGCCCGGTCATGGGCCTCGCCGACTTCCCTCTACTGGTTGGCCACTAAGGGCTTCCTGGGCTGGTGGCACCACTCGCAGGTCATCTTGCCGCCATCCTGCAACTGCTTCTCAGCGGTTGCGAAAAGTGCCTGCTCGGTGCTTTTCCAGGGTCCTGCGGACCCTTCGATCTTTTCTGGGAGACTTGGATATTGCCTCCTCCCTCCGCATGCCAGGTCTCCTGAGGAGGACGCTGCTGTCAACTGCAGCTTTCATGAATTCCTGCATCCCAGGCCGCAGACTCAGACAGCCGCCTTGTAGGGTGCAGGGGCAGGAAGTGGCTCCTTGCCAGCATCCAGCACCCCAAGAACCCTGCCCAGGGAGGACTGTGATCACAGCCCCTGGAGACAGTGGCCAAGTGGTGGCTGAGCAAGCAGAGCACCCTGTAGATAGAGAACATCAGAGGGGGCGCCCTCAGGTCACTGGGAGAGCATCTGCTTTTAGGCCCCTGGGGGCCCATAGCGGTGTGCCTGCCTTTGTGCCCAGGCCTGGGCCTCTGTGGAGAAACCTCTGCACCCAGAGCTCCCAAGACAGAGCTGAGAGCTCCCGGGCCATCTGCATGAGCTCCTGCCCCAAAAGAAACCCCATCAGCAGCTCCTACAGCTCCACACGAGGTCTCCAAGCCCTGAAGAGGAGGGCTCCAGACCCATCCAAGGGGGAGCCGCCCCTGGAATGTTCTTCATCCCCAGGGATTCCCCCAAAGAAGGCCCAGGGTGAGAAGGTGGCAGAAGGCAGGGCGGGACACCCATTGCCCAAGAAGAAGTCCTCATCCACGGGAGACACCAGCAGGCCACGGAAACGCAAGTTTCCTCTCCTGCAATGCCGCCGAGGGGAACCTCTGAAGCTGCCACCACCTCTGTTAGTGGCCCATCCAGTGACTGCTGAGGACCTAGACAGGGAGAAGAAGAAAGCTCTGCAGCGCATCAACCGTCTTCTGATGGGTGAGACCCAGGCCATTGGGAACAGCTGTGCCATGGCCCCACAAGCCCATGGGGGGGTCCCCTCTCCACTGGGAGGGGCCAGGCCTCTGCCATCAGTGGGCCTCAGCCAGACCTTTCCCCATCCCCCCAGCAGCACAACCATGGTGGCCCACACCCCAGTGTGGGTCAGCTCTGCTGTCTCTTCCCAGAGCCATCCTCCCATTACCAATCTTACAGGACCGCTCTGCCCCAGCCTGCCAATTGCTGCTTTGGCCCTTCCTCCCAGGCCCTCTCTCAGCACATTGGCAGGCTTGGCTGCACAGCCAGTGGCCCCCTTTGGGGTCACACCCTTGAACACCACTATGCCTTCACAGCCCCCACATCTGGGGCCTCCCTCCACCTTGGGTAGGAGCTTCCGGCGCTCTCACCAGGGCCCAAAGCCCTACTGTACTCACAGGCCCTCACCTGTAGCAAGCTCCAGCTCTCCAGCTCGAAGGGTGCGAGGACACATTCCACAGGGTAAGCAGCCTCTCACCCCTGGAGCCACTGTCCCACCAAGTTCTGGGGTTCCTGGTGGGATGAAGCCTGGAGCCCCTAGCTTAGTCAGCTGTCATCAGCTTGGACACGTGGGAGCTCCAGGTCCAGGGGCAGCTCCAATGCCACCCTTGACTGTGGGCCCAACAACCTTGGGCAGCCTAAACTACTCAACCCTTGGGTCTGACAAACAGAGAAACTCCACTGTGGGTCCTCGTGGTAGCACCCAGACACATTCAGTGACTTCAAAGGCAGCTGGGAGGAGAGGCTTGTCCTTGGGTCAGACATCACGCAAGAAAAGATCAAGCTCAGAAAGTAGAGAAACCCCCAAAAGTAGAGAGCACCGTGGGGCAAGTTTGGGAAATGACACCTACACTGCCCCTAGCCAGAGCACCACCATGGCACCCAGAAAACACACCAAAGAGGGTAAAAAAGGGCAAGGAAAGAGTGGAGTTCCTACCCCGAGTGCCATTCCTCAAAGCCTGCCCATCCAGAAACACCAAAGCTTACCTCAGGGGACAAGCACTCCCACTAAAAAGGGTATCTCTAGTTTGCCTTCAGTCCCTGGGACATCAAGGAGATCAGAGAGCCCAGACTTGCTTCCTGAACTCATGTCAGCCTTTGGGGCCTGGTGTAGCTCCTCCCAAAGAGGAGAAACCCCAAGCACCAGGCAGCAACAAGGAGCAATGTTGGAACAGAACACCTCCAGTGCCCCTAGCCAGAGCACCACCATGGCACCCAGAAAACACACCAAAAAGGGTAAAAAAGGGCAAGGAAAGAGTGGAGTTCCTACCCCGAGTGCCATTCCTCAAAGCCTGCCCATCCAGAAACACCAAAGCTTACCTCAGGGGACAAGCACTCCCACTGAAAAGGGTATCTCTAGTTTGCCTTCAGTCCCTGGGACATCAAGGAGATCAGAGAGCCCAGACTTGC
>NW_026692891.1:0-3185 GCF_021218885.2 Marmota monax | reverse complement strand
GTGCCATCCCTCAAAGCCTGCCCACCCAGAAACACCTAAGCTCACCTCAGGGGACAAGTAATACCACTGAAAAGGGTATCTCTAGTCTCCCTATGGCCCCTGTGACATCAAGGAGATCAGAGAGCCCAGACTTGCTCCCTGAAATGATGTCAGCCTTTAGGGCCTGGTGTAGCTCCTCCCAAAGAGGAGAGTCCCCAAGCAACAGGCAGCAACATGGGGCAAGGTTGGAATGGAAAACCTCCAGTGCCCCTAGCCAGAGTACCACCATGGCACCCAGGAAAAACACAAAAGAGGGTAAAAAGGGGCAAGAAAACAGTAGAATTTCTACCCTGAGTGCCATCCCTCAAAGCCTGCTCACCCAGAAACACCAAAACTCACCTCAGGAGACAAGCACTACAAAGGGTATCTCTAGTTTCTCTTTGGTCCCAATGACATCAAGAGGATCAGGGAGCCAAGACTTGCTCCCTGAACTCATTACAGCTTTTGGGGCCTTGTATATCTCCTCCCAAAGAGGAGGTACCCCAAGCAACAGGCAGCAACATGGGGCACAGAACACCTCCAGTGCCCCTAGCCAGAGTACCACCGTGGCACTGCAGAAACACACAGAAAAGGGAACAAAGGGGCAAGGAAACACTCGTGTTCCTACCCTGACTGCCATCCCTCAAAGCCTTCCCACCCAGAAACACCTTGCGGGACAAGTAGTACAGCCATTAAGGATACCTCTAGTTACCCTTTGGTCCCAATGACACCGAGAGGATCTGGGAGCCATGACATGCTCCCAGAACTCATTATAGCTTTTGAGGCTTTGTGTATCTCCTCCCAAAGAGGAGGTACCCCAAGCAACAGGCAGCAACCTGGGGCACAGTTAGAACACAACATCTCCAGTGCCCCTAGCCAGAGCACCACCATGGGGACCAAGGGACAGAAAGCAAGGCACACACCAGGGAAAGCAACCTCTGGTGTGGCCACAGTTACTGCCATCCCCCAAAGCCTGCCCGCACAGAAAGGCTTAAGCTCTCCTGGGGGAACCAGCACCACATCCTCAAAATCAACCTCTACTTTGACGTCCACCCATAATCCATCTCTGAGCCCTGGGAGCCCAGACTGGCTCCCAGATCTGATCTCTGCTTTTGGAGCCATGGTCATCAGCCCCCGTGGAGAAACAAGAAGTTCGAGAAAGTGCTAAGAACACACTTGGGCTTTAACACCTTCAGCCCCCCTACCCAGATAGGATGATACTAACTTCTTTAAGGACTGACACTGCCTAGATCCCAACAGTCCTCCACTGCCCTCAGCTGGGCCTCAGCTGGCCCTGCCTCCACTCCATGGGTCCACTGGGCATCCTATCACCTCCACCATAGGATGGTGAGTCTGGCATGCTGTAGCCCTTGAAGACTTGTGAGGGCACTCAATTTGGCCAGGGCATCCACCCCAGTGAAGCAGGGCCATACCCCCAAAGACAACAGCCCATGGGAGCAATCCCAAGGTCAGCTACTTGCTCTGTCTCAACCTATACTTCCTCTCCTCTTCTGGTCTGCTAAACACAAAGAATCTTAACTTTCTAACCATGATGACCCTGAAAATGATGGAACCCTTTTGGAGCATCTTTGTCTCATGCTGTCATAATTTTAGCTCACAATCTGTAGACAAGAGTAATCTCTTCAGTAAGCCTGTGGAGTTTCTCGTCCTTCAGCAGGCTAACACCCCAATACTCCCCAGTCCAACAGAAATCTAATTAGACTCTGCCTGTTACAGGAGCAGCAGAAAAGCCCCAGGAGCAGGCTCTCCTGTGGTCCCCAGAAGCCACTTAGGAGACCTGCACTGCACTCACCACTGTCTCCATCCCCCACAATACCTGGTTCCATTCCTGGGCAGGGATGTCCCCCTCACATTGTTCTGCTCATATTTGTTGTGGTTCTGGCCTGGTCTGGTTTTAAATCAGGAACACAGTGAACTTGGAGGATGAGTTTAGACAAGTTCCTTCCACGTCTAGGCTATGGAATACTTTGGGTAACATGATCCTGGTGTTATTGCTTCTTCTGAAATCTGGCCAAATTCAGCATTGACTCCATTGGGACCTGAGCTTATCTCTGTCATAAGACCCTACTGCATTCTCCTTACTTGTCCCTCCTATTATCTGAATGTTTATATTTTCTTGGTTCATTTTGGGTCCTTAATTTTGTCTGTTTCTCCTAGATTTTTCAACATATTTGCATGTAGTTGTTCAAAATCCTCCCTAATGATCCTTTAAATTTCCTTTGTGTCTTCTGTAAGACCTCTCTTTTCAAGTTTCATTTTATGGGTTTAGGTCTAATCTCTTTTTCTTTTGTTAATTTAGCTAAAGTTTTGCCAACTTTGTTTTACGTTTTCAAAGAACTACTCTTTGTTCCCTTGAACTTTGGTAGTGATCCTCTTCGTGCTATTGCAATTTTTCTGCCCTAATCTTGATTATTTCTTTCCTTCTCCTTATTTTAGACTTGGTTTTTGTTTTCCTGAGCCATCACCAGGCAATTTACTTGAGGTCTCTCTCTTTTGTCTTTTAGGTACAGGTTTATCTAGTCTTTCCTTTTCATAGTGCTGTTTCTGGATCCCACAAGTTCTGATATGTTGTCTTTCCATATTCTTCTGACTCTAGGGATTTTTCACTTGTTTTGTGGTATGAGGCATAATCTTCAAGTGTTTGTGAGGTTTCTGTAGGTTCTTCTGCTCTTGATTTTTGCTTTCATTTTATGGTGATTAAAAAGAATAAGAATTTTAAAAATATTTTAAAAACTTGCTTTATGGCCTAATACATAATATACCTTGAGGAATGTTCCTTGTGCTGGTGAGTGGAATGTGTACCTCACAGCTGTTGTATTCCCCATTCTGTTGATTTCTATTAAGTCCACTTGTCCCATAGTGCCATTTAACTCTAACATTCCCTTGTTGATTGTTCATCTGTAAGATCTACCTTGCTGAGAGATGGGCTCTGAAGTCTCCCAATTTTGTTTTGCTGGAGCCTATGGCTTCTTCTTTGTCTAGTAGTGTTTGATAAAATTGGGTGCTCCAACATTGGTGCATTTATATGTATTGGTGACATTAGGATATCTTCTTGCTGTTTCCCTTGATGAACATAGAGTGACCTTGTTTGTCTCTTCTGCCTGTCTTTGGCTTCAGTGTGTTTGTCATATATAAGCATAGTGACT
>NW_026692890.1:0-16493 GCF_021218885.2 Marmota monax | reverse complement strand
GATGGACGCTAGAATTATCCACTAGCGCCTTCGCTAAGACTGCCTTGGAGACTTCCCACAGCAAGTGTTGTCCCTCACCCCTGCCCCCAGCGCTGAGTGGCAGAGACCTGCCAGAAGGGTCCCACAAGAAGCCCGGTCATGGGCCTCGCCGACTTCCCTCTACTGGTTGGCCACTAAGGGCTTCCTGGGCTGGTGGCACCACTCGCAGGTCATCTTGCCGCCATCCTGCAACTGCTTCTCAGCGGTTGCGAAAAGTGCCTGCTCGGTGCTTTTCCAGGGTCCTGCGGACCCTTCGATCTTTTCTGGGAGACTTGGATATTGCCTCCTCCCTCCGCATGCCAGGTCTCCTGAGGAGGACGCTGCTGTCAACTGCAGCTTTCATGAATTCCTGCATCCCAGGCCGCAGACTCAGACAGCCGCCTTGTAGGGTGCAGGGGCAGGAAGTGGCTCCTTGCCAGCATCCAGCACCCCAAGAACCCTGCCCAGGGAGGACTGTGATCACAGCCCCTGGAGACAGTGGCCAAGTGGTGGCTGAGCAAGCAGAGCACCCTGTAGATAGAGAACATCAGAGGGGGCGCCCTCAGGTCACTGGGAGAGCATCTGCTTTTAGGCCCCTGGGGGCCCATAGCGGTGTGCCTGCCTTTGTGCCCAGGCCTGGGCCTCTGTGGAGAAACCTCTGCACCCAGAGCTCCCAAGACAGAGCTGAGAGCTCCCGGGCCATCTGCATGAGCTCCTGCCCCAAAAGAAACCCCATCAGCAGCTCCTACAGCTCCACACGAGGTCTCCAAGCCCTGAAGAGGAGGGCTCCAGACCCATCCAAGGGGGAGCCGCCCCTGGAATGTTCTTCATCCCCAGGGATTCCCCCAAAGAAGGCCCAGGGTGAGAAGGTGGCAGAAGGCAGGGCGGGACACCCATTGCCCAAGAAGAAGTCCTCACCCACGGGAGACACCAGCAGGCCACGGAAACGCAAGTTTCCTCTCCTGCAATGCCGCCGAGGGGAACCTCTGAAGCTGCCACCACCTCTGTTAGTGGCCCATCCAGTGACTGCTGAGGACCTAGACAGGGAGAAGAAGAAAGCTCTGCAGCGCATCAACCGTCTTCTGATGGGTGAGACCCAGGCCATTGGGAACAGCTGTGCCATGGCCCCACAAGCCCATGGGGGGGTCCCCTCTCCACTGGGAGGGGCCAGGCCTCTGCCATCAGTGGGCCTCAGCCAGACCTTTCCCCATCCCCCCAGCAGCACAACCATGGTGGCCCACACCCCAGTGTGGGTCAGCTCTGCTGTCTCTTCCCAGAGCCATCCTCCCATTACCAATCTTACAGGACCGCTCTGCCCCAGCCTGCCAATTGCTGCTTTGGCCCTTCCTCCCAGGCCCTCTCTCAGCACATTGGCAGGCTTGGCTGCACAGCCAGTGGCCCCCTTTGGGGTCACACCCTTGAACACCACTATGCCTTCACAGCCCCCACATCTGGGGCCTCCCTCCACCTTGGGTAGGAGCTTCCGGCGCTCTCACCAGGGCCCAAAGCCCTACTGTACTCACAGGCCCTCACCTGTAGCAAGCTCCAGCTCTCCAGCTCGAAGGGTGCGAGGACACATTCCACAGGGTAAGCAGCCTCTCACCCCTGGAGCCACTGTCCCACCAAGTTCTGGGGTTCCTGGTGGGATGAAGCCTGGAGCCCCTAGCTTAGTCAGCTGTCATCAGCTTGGACATGTGGGAGCTCCAGGTCCAGGGGCAGCTCCAATGCCACCCTTGACTGTGGGCCCAACAACCTTGGGCAGCCTAAACTACTCAACCCTTGGGTCTGACAAACAGAGAAACTCCACTGTGGGTCCTCGTGGTAGCACCCAGACACATTCAGTGACTTCAAAGGCAGCTGGGAGGAGAGGCTTGTCCTTGGGTCAGACATCACGCAAGAAAAGATCAAGCTCAGAAAGTAGAGAAACCCCCAAAAGTAGAGAGCACCGTGGGGCAAGTTTGGGAAATGACACCTACACTGCCCCTAGCCAGAGCACCACCATGGCACCCAGAAAACACACCAAAGAGGGTAAAAAAGGGCAAGGAAAGAGTGGAGTTCCTACCCCGAGTGCCATTCCTCAAAGCCTGCCCATCCAGAAACACCAAAGCTTACCTCAGGGGACAAGCACTCCCACTAAAAGGGTATCTCTAGTTTGCCTTCAGTCCCTGGGACATCAAGGAGATCAGAGAGCCCAGACTTGCTTCCTGAACTCATGTCAGCCTTTGGGGCCTGGTGTAGCTCCTCCCAAAGAGGAGAAACCCCAAGCACCAGGCAGCAACAAGGAGCAATGTTGGAACAGAACACCTCCAGTGCCCCTAGCCAGAGCACCACCATGGCACCCAGAAAACACACCAAAAAGGGTAAAAAAGGGCAAGGAAAGAGTGGAGTTCCTACCCCGAGTGCCATTCCTCAAAGCCTGCCCATCCAGAAACACCAAAGCTTACCTCAGGGGACAAGCACTCCCACTGAAAAGGGTATCTCTAGTTTGCCTTCAGTCCCTGGGACATCAAGGAGATCAGAGAGCCCAGACTTGCTTCCTGAACTCATGTCAGCCTTTGGGGCCTGGTGTAGCTCCTCCCAAAGAGGAGAAACCCCAAGCACCAGGCAGCAACATGGGGCACAGTTAGAACACAACACCTCCAGTGCCCCTAGCCAGAGCACCACCATGGCACCCAGGAAAAACACAAAAGAGGGTAAAAAGGGGCAAGGAAACAGTAGAATTTCTACCCTGAGTGCCATCCCTCAAAGCCTGCTCACCCAGAAACACCAAAACTCACCTCAGGAGACAAGCACTACAAAGGGTATCTCTAGTTTCTCTTTGGTCCCAATGACATCAAGAGGATCAGGGAGCCAAGACTTGCTCCCTGAACTCATTACAGCTTTTGGGGCCTTGTGTATCTCCTCCCAAAGAGGAGGTACCCCAAGCAACAGGCAGCAACATGGGGCACAGAACACCTCCAGTGCCCCTAGCCAGAGTACCACCGTGGCACTGGGGAAACACACAGAAAAGGGAACAAAGGGGCAAGGAAACACTCATGTTCCTGCCCTGACTGCCATCCCTCAAAGCCTGCACACCCAGAAACACCTAAGCTCACCTTGCGGGACAAGCAGTACAGCCAGTAAGGATACCTGTAGTTACCATTTGGTCCCAATGACACCGAGAGGATCTGGGAGCCATGACATGCTCCCAGAACTCATTATAGCTTTTGAGGCCTTGTGTGTCTCCTCCAAAAGAGGAGGTACCCCAAGCAACAGGCAGCAACATGGGGCACAGTTAGAACACAACACCTCCAGTGCCCCTAGCCAGAGCACCACCATGGGGACCAAGGGACAGAAAGCAAGGCACACACCAGGGAAAGCAACCTCTGGTGTGGCCACAGTTACTGCCATCCCCCAAAGCCTGCCCACACAGAAAGGCTTAAGCTCTCCTGGGGGAACCAGCACCACATCCTCAAAATCAGCCTCTACTTTGACATCCACCCGTAATCCATCTATGAGCCCTGGGAGCCCAGACTGGCTCCCAGATCTGATCTCTGCTTTTGGAGCCATGGTCATCAGCCCACGTGGAGAAACAAGAAGCGTGAGAAAGCGCTAAGAACACACTTGGGCTTTAACACCTTCAGCCCCCCTACCCAGATAGGATGATGCTAACTTCTTTAAGGACTGACACTGCCTAGATCCCAACAGTCCTCCACTGCCCTCAGCTGGGCCTCAGCTGGCCCTGCCTCCACTCCATGGGGCCACTGGGCATCCTATCACCTCCACCATAGGATGGTGAGTCTGGCATGCTGTAGCCCTTGAAGACTTGTGAGGGCACTCAATTTGGCCAGGGCATCCACCCCAGTGAAGCAGGGCCATACCCCCAAAGACAACAGCCCATGGGAGCAAGGTCAGCTACTTGCTGTGTCTCAACCTATACTTCCTCTCCTCTTCTGGTCTGCCATTTGACCTTAAGTCCCAGAGGCCAGTATGCTGTCTTTACCTTAAAAGTTACTTTTAAAATAGCCACAATGTTTATCATGGAACTAAAATATAGGTGGATTCCCACTGTAGCCAATGTAATTAAATCCAGGCACATGCATTCATCTTTAAAACCTCCCATTATATGAATATCATTAGTAGATAGTGGGATGGATTCTTCATCCACATAGCTGGATGTACTAAAGTTAGATCTGGGAAATAAGTCCAATAAATTTTTCCATAGACTCCACTCACCTGGCAACTCAACAGAACCAGCATAGCCATTGTGGTTGAGACTTATTACCTCCTTGTTGTTGAACTATCTGCTCAGCCTGAAAGGCCAGGTCCTTCAGTTGTCTCCCCAATGACAGGTTGGGTTTTCTGGAAATATAGAGGCATAGCCTTTATCCTATGTTATTACTAAATCTGGTTTATTCTAGTGCTCCATGTGTCACTCAGTAGGAGTGAGACTTTTAATATCACAATTTTGAAACTTTTCAAAATAATTGTGAGATTTAGTGGGGTTATATGGGATTTTGTTTCCCCCTTTTTATTTTTAAAATTGTAGAAAAAAGTTGATATTAGCTGGAGCACCATTAGCTTTAGAGAATGGCCCAGCACTGTACAAGTACTTAAACAGCAAGAAGTGACAATACATATTTTTATTTGGCCAGGAAAATTAGCAAGAGTGACCTGTGATGCAAGGGAGGATTGTTAAAGTCCATGCTGTCGAGCTAAAGAGGGCACCACAGCAACAGGAGGCCTAGATTTTTGTTGTTTTGTTTGTTTTTATGAGTCTTATGATTTCCCTTTGTCTCTACTAATGGGCTAAGCAATAAAAGTATAAACTGGGGCCAGTATAGATACTAAAATACAGTACTACAACTTGTTTGTCTTATAAGTAATCACCTTATTATTATAAATTACCTTCAGTTGTTACATTAAAATTGGTACTTGCATAAGGCTTTATGAGATAATAGTTTTAAAACTTGTAAGGATAATACATTATAAAACTAATAAGAGTAAAAGATTTAATTTTATAATAGTTATAAATTAAGGAATATAATTTTTATAATTTGAAACATTTACTTATTTATATATAGTGTTTTTGCTTACTTTAGGAATATAGTAATCTTTATAACAAAAGCCTATCTTCTGAATTTAATTTTAAATAAACTTGAATAATTGTCTTAACTTGGAATGAGATGAAAGAATTTTAACTTAGGTATGGTGGCCACTTGTTCAATCTTAGGTAAGATGTTTTGATTTTGAAACTAATCTTAATTTTTTACTTGAATATTATTTTATACAAAATTATACATAATTTTAAAATTAATATTAATTAGTGAACCTAATTTATCATTATATATGAAACATGAAACAGACAATGTAAGAGAGCTTTTAATTCCCTCTTAAGGCAAAGAGGCACAACATTTTAAAACTTTAAATAAGTGAGGCTCTCTTTGTTGACTTTTAGAAATATATTTAATTTGACTTCTCAGGAGAACATAAAATTTTATAACATTTCTCAGTAGTCATCATGAACCATAGAGTGAAGCTGCATGTAGAGGTATCCCATCGGCTTATAGGAGGGTGCAGTTGGCTGAGCGAGGAGGCCAGTGGTGATACCCTGTCTTTCATCCATAACGAGGTGGAAAGGGTGTTTAGGGTTAGGAAGAGAGAGTGCAAGAATATGTAAGAGCATTCCTGAGCTTGCAAAAGGAATTGGCTACTAGCTTAGGGGAGGTGAGGGTCCAATGAGGGGTCTCCTTAGTGGCCTTGTATAAGGGATTGGTAAGAAGTGCAAAGTGGGGAACCCAATGCCTGAAAAAGTCTGCCAGACCCAGGAAGGAGAGGATGTAGTCCACTGTTTTGGGTGGTTGTAGGTCATGGAGAGCTTGAATTCTGTCTGATGTCAGGCTTTTAGAGGTTGAAGTGAGAAGTGTACCTAAATAGTTAACTGAAGAGGTAGTAAGCTGGGCTTTGGCTGGAGAGGCCCAATAGTCCAGGGACCCCAGGAAATTGAGGAGCTGAGCAGTGTGAGTTCACAAGCCTTGAATGATGAACCGCATAGAAGGTCATTCACATATTGTAAGAGTGTGCTGCCCCCTAAGTCACAAGCAGTTAGATCCCATGCCAAGCCTTGCCCAAAGAGATAGGGACTGTCCCTGAAGCCTTGGGGTAGGACTTTCCATGTCAGCTGATGAGACCTAAAGGATGTAGGGTCTTCCCATGTGAAGGCAAAGAGCTAATAAGAGTCAGGATGGAGGGACACTATAAAGAAGGCATCTTTAAGATCCAGGACAATAAAGTGAGTGCTCAAAGGGGGGACATGAGAAAGAAGAGTGTCAGGGTTGGGAACCACCAGGTGGATGGGAATAACTGTCTCATTTGTTAGGCGGAGATTCTGGACTAAGTGATAGGCTCCTGAGGGTTTGCATCCTGGCAATATGGGAGTGTTGCAGGGGGAGTCAGTAGGAAAGCAGGGTCTCTGGGCAAGTAAGCAGTCTATAATGGGTTTAAATTGCTCCCTATAGGTTTTGGAGATGGGAAATGGGGACATAAAGGAAGTTTAGTTTGCAGTTTCAGCTAAATATGTACTGGCTTGTGGTGGGAGGCTATGACCGGCTTGAAGATGTCCCAGTCCTGGAGATTGACTAGATCAGGGGACGATGGCACAGTAGATACTGTCTGGTTATTAGAGAGGGTGTCATTCTGCTTTGACAGAGGAAGAGTGTCCCCTGAGCACATCTTCCCACTTTGTGGAATTGGGATGGTAGTAGAGTGTTTTCTGTGTGAACAAAAAACTTAATCACAGTAGAATACACTAAGATGGTTATTCTGCACCTATTTTATAAATTTCATGAGGGAAAATTAAACGGTCATAACTACTAACAAAAGTGGGGTTGGGGGAATGTAGTATCCAGGAGCAGCTGTTGGTTGGGTCATCACTTCTAGGATTCCAGCTCTCCTTTAGCTTGATTTGGATCACTTCACATTTCTACCAGGACACTTAATTTACTGAGAGCCATGTTGCCTGCCTCAGAAGGCTGACACCTGTGAAGACTTGTGTTGGTGTTTCTTTTAGGTCTTCCTCCGATGTCATCAAACAAATATCTTGTGGCATTTTTTCTATATTAAAGGGTAGGCTAATTGACAAGTCCCCTCTCTCTCCACCCCCCAAAACAAGCAAACAGTGGTTTTATGTGAAACGTGATACCTCTCCGTTTTTGAGAGCTGTTCCATTCCCTTAATGACTGGTTGTCTCAGTTGTTGGGGTTAGTATCCAGATTTCCTAGTGATCTTTATCATTTTCCCCATATTTTTACTGATGCAGTATGGCTCAGCTATGCTACCCCTACCACTTGGTCCCTTTTCTCTACTCATCTTTCCCACATTTCCTTTCCTTTTTGTTCTTTATTTTTTTGCATATCAGAGAAAACGTACATCCAATATTTGTGCATCTGAGTTCTTTGGGGATGTTGATGTGTAGGTTTTTTTCCTTGATATGTCCTTATCTGGTTTGGGTATGTGTGCGATGCTGGCTTTATAAATTTAGAATGTGTTCCATCCCTTTGTATTTCATGGGGTAATCTGAGGAGTTTTGGCATCACTTCTTCTTCAAAGGTTTTTGGTAGACCTCAGCTGGGAGTCCATCCAGCCCTGAGTTTTTCTTTGTTAGAGACAGTAATGCAAAGCCTTCCATCTTATTACAAGTCATTGGTATGTTTGGGTTTTCTTTTGCTCTGGATTCACTTTTGGTAGATGCTATTTATCTAGAAATGTATTCATTTCTTCTAGGTTTTCCAATGTATTGGAGTACAAATTTTCAAAATAGTCTCTAATGATCCACTGGATTTCTCTGATATCTATGGTGATTTCACCTTTTTAATCTCTAATTTTATAAACTTGGCTTTTCTCTCCTTTTCTCTTGGTTACTTTAGCATGGGGGCTTATCAATCTTGTTTACCTTTTTAAAGAAACAACTGTTTCATTGGTCCTTAGTGTTGTTATGTTTGTTGTCAGGTCCATTAATATTGGCTCTGATTTTATTTCCTTCCTTCCTTCAGTGTTTGCTCCTCCACCATAGCCTGGCTTTTACACCATTTCCCATTTACACAGTGCATGATGTCGGCTTCCTCAGTAGAGGCCTGAAGTGACACTGCAGGAAGCAGAGTCCTCTTGTGGTTAAGCTACTGCACCATTGCTCTGTGATGCTGGTATGAGTCCATGTGAGGGCAGCGTGGATCAGGTGAGGAGATCCTCAGATCCTGAGGAAGGCTTTTGTCTCCAGGAAAATTTTCCAACACTTTCCAAGCTGATCTTAGGTGATGGTGCCCTCCTAGTGAATGGTTCAACTGTAGTGGGAGGCACCTGGCTCTGAGTTCAGAACTTGGCAGTCCCTGGCTCTACCCATGCCCACCTGAGTTGTAGCAGACCAAACACACTGCCCTTACCAGGCACATATTCGCAAGGGTCCCCCATCCCTTTCTGTTCAAAGGATGCTGTGAGAGCCAGGGCTGCTGCTCCCTCAGGTAAGGAAGGTCCAGGTGGGCTGGGGAGTGGACAGCCCAGAATGCTTCTACCATGTGGTCACCCATGCCCACCGGCTTGTCCCCTAGAGATGAAGACCCGGCATAAGGCAGAAGCTGCTGCAGAGTATTGAAGCTACTGCTGATCTTGAGGAAGAAGGTAGGTGCAGGACGCACATCTGGGAAGGCACAGCCAACTTGGGTGGGGGCAATGGTTCTTGGAGGGGTGCTCCCTGGTGACAGGAGCTGCCACATTGTAGGCAGGCTCACCCAGGATGAGCATCTACCTCTGGAGGGCTGGAGGGGTGACCCATGAGTTTAGGGTTCTGGGGCTGAAGGTATGGGGTACCTGTGGTGTCTTTAAGCTGTGTGCAGGGGTGGATGCAGTGTGAAGATCCTCCAGGTTGGGGGCATACCTTGAGGTGAGTGGTTGGGACCCCCTGTTTTGCAGGAACAGTTGTGTGGGTCTCAGTGAGGGGGCCTTAAAGGAGAGACAAGCTCCTGGGGACAGGTAGGCCTGTTTGGGGAGGTCCATGTTGAGTGGGCCTGCCAAAGAGGGCCCAGTGTTCAGCAAAGGAGAGGAAAGTCTCCCTCCTGCACCCACACATTCGCATTACCCAGAGCCACCACCACCAAGAGACAGAGGCCACTTCTTGGGGGTCTCAGGTATGTGGACTGCTCCTTTGGCAGGCAGAGTCCCATCATCTTAACCACCTTACACAGGAGAATGACAAACAGACTTCTGCTGCTCTGCTTCCCATTTACTGTCTCTTGGGCCATGGTGGAGATTAGTCCAGCCTCTGGATTTATAGCTAGTCACCTCTGAGGTCCCTGTAGAGGTGGGGAACATTTATAGTGGCGGGGCTAAGGATGGCATCTGCAGGTCTGGACTGAGTGTGCATGGGTGCACACATGGCTGTGTGTGTGTGTGTGTGTGTGGTGTGCATATGTGTGGAGTTTGGGCTGCAGTGTGTGAGTATGAGAATGTATGTGCATCTGTCTGCAGATGTCCAAGTGCATTTCCAGACATTGCATGTGAATCGGTGTGAACTGTTTTTGTGAGTCTGTTTTGTGTAATGCATGACTATATATGAATAAATAAGGCTATGGTTTGTATGTGTGTGTGTGTGTGTGTGTGTGTGTATGTGTGTGTGAGATTTGCCCTTCTCTTGTCACCCCCCCACCATTGCTCAGCCTGGCACCCCTTTGCAGCCATGTTTGCATCTTGTGAGCTGTCAGCTCGAGATCTTGCATGGTGTAGACATTTTGGGACAGCCTTGCCTGTGTGTGTGTGTGTGTGTGTGTGTGTATGTGTGTGTGTTAGGAGTGGCATCATGTGGTGGACAAAATGAGCACTACTGAGGCTCCCCTCCCCGTGCAGATGCAAATTGAGCACTTACTCACATGCATTCATTGAGAGTACAATCCAGTCTGAGGACAGGTAGATAAATAATAAGTTCCATGGCAGAAATAAAGGTCAGAAAGACAGCGAAAGGGCTCACCAGAGGTGGTGGTCAGCTTGGCCTCGCTGAGAGGATAATGTTTGAGTAGAGCATTGAAGGAAGGGAGGACATACACTTCTTCAGGAAGGGTGTTCCTGGCAGAATTATCAACACCTGCAAGATCTTGAGCTGGGAAGACAGAGTAGCAAGGTGGCCAATGAAACCAGAGCAGAGTGAAGGAGAGTGATGATGAGGTCAGAGAAAGAACAGGGTCCACCTTGCAGAGTATCATGGCTGCTGAGGTCTTTGGCCCTTACTCTGGGTAAGATGGGAGCCCTGGGGGAGTTTGGACCAGAGGAGGAACATGGAAGTATCAGGGACCAGTAGGAAGGAAGCACAGTCACTAGGGTGTCAGGCCAAAGAGGAAACTTTGGCCTATTCTTTTCAGAATTTTGCCTCTGGGCTGGGAACCCCAGGCTCAGCCTCCACTTTTCAGCATTCAGAGTAGGGGTGGCAGAATCCTTTTTCATTGAATGGGCACAGAACTTCCAAGAAGGACATTTCTGGGTCCCTTGAGTCCTGTAGGATTGACTCAGTTGAGCCTGTGTGTAGGCTCATGGGGGCAGAACTTCTCATGCATAATGCAGTCCCACCCACATGATGTGTTTTGAGGCTGTTTCAGGACTCTGGCAGCACAGCTCCTGGGAGCTTTGGATAGTGTTGGGTGTCTGGTAGCCTTGATCTCCCTGGTTATCAGTAGTGAGAGTGGCAAGAGGGGCCTGGCTTTCTTGTTTGCTTGTGTCTCCTGTGCCATGGTGTTGGGTCTCCCTGCAGAAGCCTCATGAGGTGCTGTATTAGCTTGGGGGAGCATTTTGTCATGGGTTAACACGTAGGAAAGGGCACTTTTGTCACCCCCATGGGCCTGCAATTGCTAAGGCTTCAGGAACCTGATGCAACAGAACATGGCCTGAGACCTTGTTCCTAGGCCTCTGTCCCTAACAACCATGTGATTCCTAAAAAGTCCCTGCTCACATCCCCCTGTTCCTGCTTTCTAAGCACAGGAGGTTCTAGAGCTGACCACCACCTCTGGTGAGCCCTAGGTTCTAGCCACCAGCTGGCACCACGCTCTGTGCCCGGGCCCTCCCTGGAATTTGCCAAGGCTGTACTTAAGATATAATAAAACAGCAGCTGATAAGGCTTGCTCCCCTCCAGGAAGCCCAGGATTCAGTTAAGGACATCCTGAGTAAATAAAGGCATAAAAACAAACAAACAAAACAAAAAATTACCATATGATACCTAGCTGTTCAATAGACAATCTCATCTAACCACCCCCATGCTCTGTGGAGTGAACAACACACCTTCACTGGTGCATTAGAAAACTGGGACAAGGACATGGCAGGTATCTTGCCTAAGGTCACAGAGATAGTGAGTGGTTCACCCAGGGATCTGGCTGCAAACCGTGCTTTACATTGCTCTGCAGCTGCAACCAACAGCCCATAGGTGGTTGTGACCTATGCTGGGAGTGTGAGTTGGAGTTGGCAAAGGGCCAGACTTTGGAATCAGACAGTCCTGGGTTCAAATTGTGGTCCTGCCCATTTAGTAGCACCTGAACCTCTGGAATGACAGTCTCTTTCCCCTTATGCAGCAGTGTTGCTGACCTGTTCTAGGGGTGCCATCTATATGCAGGAAGGACTGCTTCGCTCACTCCAGTGGGAGCAAGATGGACTCAGCTGCAGGGGGTCAGTTTCTGCCCTCTGCTCACAGATGACTTTGCAGATGCTCTCAGAGCATGAGCTTGATCACCTGGATAAGCCCTTGGTAGGGGTGCTGCAGGCCCCAGAGCTGTGCTATATGTTGAATGCAAGGGGTGTTTTTTGATGTCCGAAGGGACAAGCTCTTTTGGGGGAGCCTCCTGATCCTGCCATGGAGTTGTCCTGAGCCCTTGGGTGAGGGGTTTCAGAGTTCTAAATTCAGATGGGTCACTGTGTTTTTCTTTTAGTGATATGAGAAGATGGAAGATCCATATTTTTATGCTTTTTCTGTGCCCGATGTTTTAGGAGCTCAGATTGAGGGTGTTCTTAGGAATGCGACAGTTGCTGCCATACCGAGGCCACATTGAAAAATCAGATAGCTGAGGCCCTAGGAGTCAGACACTCAGTGATACTTGGGTCTTTGAAAGCATTCCCTGTAGTGATTCTTCAGTCAATTATGCTTAATTAGTAGACTAGAATTATAGAATCTTCAGTTCATCAAACATCAATCCTAAGTGCTTTGCCTTGTCTCATATAATCTACAAGGCTGACTTCCTCTTGTGTAGGTGAAAGTAGCAACTCCTCTTTATTAGCAAGGAAGTTGAAGCTCTGAGGGTTTAAGGACTTGAGCCAAGGCCACACAGCTATGAAGCAGCAA
The DNA here is from genome assembly GCF_021218885.2 of Marmota monax. Classification (NCBI taxonomy): domain Eukaryota; kingdom Metazoa; phylum Chordata; class Mammalia; order Rodentia; family Sciuridae; genus Marmota; species Marmota monax. The sequence goes on along the minus strand of NW_026692890.1, from coordinate 4,132 downwards.
AGTGGTCCACCTTTCAAATTGGATAAACCCTAACAATGTTCGCTAGATCAATAAGTAAACAAGCATAACTTTACAGGAGAAAGAAAGACTGACAAGTGGATTGCTTTGTTTCACATATTTGGGAATTGTGGGCTGAACACAACAGATTCAGGCACAGCTTTATCCAGAGGTTGCAGTAACATCATCAGGACACTGCCTCTCTCCATCTCCCTGCGCTGCCTTCTTAGCCCACCCTGTCTGTGGGGATGGTGGCATGTTGCCCAGCAGCTTTAGAGACACAATCTTCTAGTTTGGCATTGGAGGAAAATACAGTGTCCTAATGATGATAGTGATAGTCATGGGCCAGCCTGGGTCACTGCTTCTTTCTGCCCATCATGGTGGGATGGATTGATCTCAGTGGTCAAGCCTGGAGGGGCTGAATCATTGTGTGAGAGAAAGAAAAGAGTCACCAAAAATATTCAAGGGTAAATGACGAGACAGGGAGATGAAAGCCAAGCAGGCAAGCCACAGATGTCCCCACTGAAGGGGTGAGAGCAGCTGCATTTAGAACACAGCCCCTTGCAGTAGAGGTGGCTGATTTTGCCCCTGTGCCTCTCTTTCGTCCTAAGTGCTGCCTGCAGGCTTACTATTTGCCAGGTGTCCACTGGATCAGGTGAGCAGACCCTGATATTGTACAAACAGACACCAACTTGCTGCATGGAGAGAGCATCCTCAGCTTTCCTGGGTACTTCCAAGTGTCCAGAGTGCAGTACCCAAGCCTGGCTCACATTGCCCAGGTCTGAATCAGTGGAGGCAGTTGTAACTACGACCTTCAACTGTGTGGCTTTGAAACATCAGAAACTGATTTCTCACAGATCTGGAGGCTGGCAGGCCAAGATCAGGGGACCAGGATGGCAGGATATGGTGAGGGCCCTCCCTCAGGTTGCAGTTGACCCACTTCTCATTATATCCTCACCCTATGACTTTTCCACAGCTCCCAAGCCCTCCTTTCCAATCCTGGGGGAGCTGGGGAGACAACAGTGAGCACAAGGAAGGCCCCCTACCCTCTTGGAGCCCACAGTCTAGAAGGAGAGACTGAGCAAGGACAAGTAAACTGATGAAGAAATAGGATGAATTCAGAAATGGTTGAGGAAACAGAGGAGAGAGAGGGTCAGGGTGTTCCTAGGTGGCAGTCAGAATGGGCTTCTCAGAGGAAGTGTCATGAGAGCTGAGAGCATATTGATGGACAGGAGCTGCTGGGCCAAGAAGTGGGAAGGGCAGCTTAAAGGTGATCAGGCAGCAAGCAGCTGGCAGCCTCTGAGGGAGCAGGGGTGGAATGGAGATAAGTAGGGACAGCCCAGGGACAGAGAGGGAGAGGTGGGCCACCCTAAATCTGAGTCTCCCATCAAGGCCTTCTGAGAAGGTGTCAGGCAGGGCTTCTGAGCTGTCACCATCAGACAGCTTCTCTATAAAGACCCTGAAGCCCCTTGAAGGCCATGCTGTGCTGAGCTTGGAGAGAGGCAGGTTGGGAAGGAGGTGCTGGGTCTGTTTGCCCCAAGCTCTGGTTGCCTGCCCTCAGCCTCTCCCAGTGCAGTGATAAAGCACACTTCTTCCTCCTCTTGTTTTTTACTTGATAACTTTTTAGAACATTTTTAAGCTCAAAATTGAGGGGAAGATCAGAGATTTCCCAAATGCTCCCATCCCTGCACAGTCTCTGCCTCTGTCCCCATCACTACCCACCAGAGAGGCACATTTTTTCCAGTTCAGAAACCCACATCATTGTCACCTACAGTCTGGAGCTTACCTTAATCTTTACTCTTGCTGATGCACATTCTGTGGGAATGGACAGTTGTAGAATGACATGAACCCACCTTTGGCCAAGACCATGACGTTTACTGGCTGTGATCTGAGGAAGCAGGTGCATTGGCCACCAGGACAGAGCAACCTGAATCCATGTGGAGCTTCACTGATGCAAAGTGCAGTCTCCTCACAGGCCTGATGGGCCTTGCCTTCCCAGGTCAGCAGCCTCATTGGAAACCTGGGAATGGTAAAAGTGACACCTACATTGCATGGTACTATGAATCTTTGGGCTTACACAGGAAGCACTCAATTCCAGGCGGCACCCTTAGGGGTTTGTTTTATGAGTGAATAACGGTACTCTCTTCAAGACTTGGTGTGGGACAGCCTGGATTTGAATTCCCACTCTGGCACTTCTAGCTGAGTATTCTGTGGCAAGTCATTTCATCTGACCATGACTCAGTTTCCTCATCTATAGAGGGGGGATATACCCATCTCATTGAGTTACCATGAAGAGTTGAAGAAACCATATCCCTGAGCATGGGCCAGAAACACAGTGGTAGGTGGTGCTACTAAAACCAATGTATGCACACTTACTATGCAGCAGCTACTGTCTTCAATTCTTGAAAGGGACTGTATTCCTCCAAAATTTGGACATTCCTCAGAAGGTGCTGGAGCTGCTGTGTAAAAGATGTGTATTGCTTCCATGCCCTGGCACATGGCCATCTCCTGCTTGGTGCTGGGAATTCTGGGAACTCAGTCAGCTCTGGGGAAAGTAGTGTTTTCAGAGGAGCAGCCTGCCTGGATGTTTAGAAAACCGAGTAGGATGAGCCCAAAGAGTGTCTGCCTCAGGCCTGGTTCTGTGTAACTATAGGCAGCCTGTGCCTCTGGCCTTACCCTGTGGGCATATCCCCTCCCTGTGAGAAAGTTCTCTGCCTCAGGCCTTACAATTCTGAGGCTTCAGGAAAAAACAATTTCCAAATTTGGAGTCTGTGGATTGCATCTGGGAGCATTCCAACCTGCATGTAGTCAGAACTGGGACACTTGGGGAGAAACGAATAGGGTCCTGGCTCTGAATAGCTAGGCAGTAGGTGGCTTGGCTCAGTCATCACTCAAGTGTATGTGTAGCACCACCATGGGCCATCATTTGGCCTATTATTTAGGAATCAATGCAGACAAACCTTCTAGTCCTCCTGGAGTTCCAATATTGTCAGGAAGTTAGTCAAGCCCACCAGCCATCTTGGCAGATGAGGGGCACAGGATGTTAGAGGTGTCAGCCTCCTCACCATCTCTAGGTATAGAAACCTGCAGCCAGATGTTTGTGAGGAGTAGCTTCAAGGAAAGAAGGGAGTGGTCTTTGGGCTAGTCAGGAGGGCTCCTGTTTCATGGGGAGCTGTTATAAATGATGGCTGGGCAAACCCCAATTTCCACCCTGTGTGATTTCCAGCAGAGGACTCAACTCTGGGGGTTTACCCCGTAGAAAGAACATATGGTGGTGCATTTGATTCTGGGCACCAAAGGAACAGAGTATTGGTTGGGGCCTCAGAGCCAAGCCCTGTGAGGAACCCTCCCCAACACCGCCAATCCAAACCTGGGTTGCCCATGCTTTTTTGTACAGAGACCGGAGAGCAAGTGTGGGGAGCCGCTTACACACATATGTGCCTCACAGGTTGCCCTTTTGATCGGGTGCATGGAACTGCCTGGCTACTCTTTGGGAACCCATGATGCAGGGACCTTGGGAGGTTCCAGTTAAAAGAGAGGCCCTGTCCATCATGACTCCCTGTTTCACTCCACATTCCACAGAACCCTCTGCTCAATCATCAAAATGCAGCTGTACCTCTATCCAGAATATTTTTGAGGTCCCAAGACTTGGACAACCTGAAGCTTTTCAGGACCTTCCTGTTTGTCATTATGCCTGAATCAGAGGGGAACTTCCATGTCCTTCCCCAGCTGAAGAACACAGATCCTGTAAGTCTGAGCTCTCTGATGATGGGGTCTGGGGCAGATGACTGATGGTGTGTGCAGAGGAATCTCAGCTGGTTCCCCTGGGATCTGCCATATGTTCCCAAGACACACAATGCTAACATCCTTCAGCTGGTGGAACCTAGTCTGGGAAGATGGCCAATTGTGGAGGAGGGCCAGGAGTATTCTCAGAGGCAGGGTTCTGGGGTGAATTGTGAAAGGCCCAAGGAAATTCAGTCACGTTGGGTGTTTTCTCTTGCAGCTCTAGCACCATATCAAGTGATATAATTGCCTCGAGCAGCTGTGGCCCAATTTACTTGCTTACATTTGGGGGAGCATGTTATCACATTCCCTGTGAAGGAGGAGAAATAGCCCTCAAAATCAGAGGTTGGTC